>NW_023657711.1:0-10000 GCF_015228065.2 Penaeus monodon
GTCGATGGACAAGAAGAAGCCGATCGAGTGAGTGGCGAAGGAGTGGGGGGAAGAGGTTTCCACGGCTGCTCAAACATGAGCATGCCGTTATTGATGATGATGATATATACACACACACAAACATATGCATGTATTTATACACCCACACACCCACACACACACACACACGCCCGCACACACACACACACACACACACACACACACACACACACACATATATATATATAAATATATATATATATATATTATATATATATATATATATATATATATATATATATATATATATTATATATATATATATATATATATATATATATATATATATATATATATGTGTGTGTGTGTGTGTGGTGTGTGTGTGTGGTGTGTGTGTGTGTGTATTTTTTAACGGTAGGTTCATGTTTCAGCCGCCGTGGTCACAGCATGATACTTAATTGTAGTTTTTACGTTGTGATGATCTTGGAGTGAGTACGTGGTAGGGTCCACAGTTCCTTTCCACGGAGAGTGCCGCTGTTACCTTTTAGGTAATCATTCTCTCTATTCTACCCGGGGCTTGGGACCAGCACTGACTTGGACTGGCTTGGCCACCCAGTGGCTAGGTAGGCAATCGAGGTGAAGTTCCTTGTCCAAGGGAACAAACGCGCCGGTCGATGACTCGAACTCTCGAACTCAGTTTGCCGTCGTGTCAGTCTTGAGTTCGATGCTCTAACCACTCGGCCACCGCGGCCCATATATATATATATTATATATATAATATATATTATATTATAATATATATATATATATATATATATATATACATATATATATATAATATATATATATATATATATTATATATATATATATATATAAAATATATATATATATATATATGTGTGTGTGTGTGTGTGTGTGTGTGTGTGTGTGTGTGTGTGTATATACACATATGTATATATACATATACAATTGTGTGTATGGAAGTGTTATTTATAGTCATAAATAAAACAATCTCTCTCTCTCTCTCTCTCTCTTTCTGTCCTTCGTATCTCTTTCATTTCCGGTTTTTACTCCCCCCTTCCCTCTGTCTCTCTTGCTGCTTAACCTTTCTTGTCTCATAAATTCTTCAGATGGAAAACTTTTCTTCAGGAAGTCTCTCTTTTATCTCTGTAGATCTAGATTTGCATACGTTAAATGAACAGTGTGTGCGTGCGTGTGTCGGGAAGGGGAGGGGTTCTGTGTGTGTGTGTGTGTGTGTGTGTGTGTGTGTGTGTGTGTGTGTGTGTGTGGTGTGGTGTGTGTGTGTGTGTGTGTGTGTGTGTGTGTGTGTGTGTGTGTGTTTTCTATGTATTTATTAAGAAGGAAGAGGGAGCGAGCGAATGAAAGAAAGAAAGATAGATAGATAGATAGATAGATAAAGAGAGAGAGAGGTGAATATCATCATCACTGTTATTCATATCATCGTTATTATTCTTGTTTTTATAATTATCATTTTTTTTCTATTATCAGTATCATTATCACTATCGATATTATCATTATCATTCTTATTTTTATATTCTCATTATCATTATCATTATCGTTATTAACATCATTACCTTTCCCATTGTCATTATCACTGTTATCATTATCATTATTATTATGATGATGATGATGATCAACACTATGATCCTCATTATCATTAAAACAATCATTATTATTATTATTACTACTACTACTACTACTACAACTACTACTACTTCTACTACTACTATCATTATCATTCTTATTAGTTATTGTCATTATTATTGTAATCATCATTATTTTTACTATTATCATATCACAATGATCGTACCATTTGTCATTATTGCTATAGTCATTTCTCATTAGTTGTTGTAATCTCTCTTTTCATATCACCTTTTAGTTTTACAAATCAAGAAAAGTTACACAGATTAAGTTTTTATTTCTATCTTCTTTTAAAATCAAATCGCTCCATATATAATTCATACTTGACGATCGTATAAACCAATAACAAGAGAAGCGAGTTGAGCCGAGATCTAAAAATCACTGTTTGGATATTGCGAACAGCCTGAACGGCTTTTTGGTTTTGGTTCGTTGCTGGAGAAGGGGATCGCCTGCAACAGTCGTGGTGAGAGCAAGTGAGCAGTCCTGCAGTAAAAAAGGCGGATTGCTTTTAACTCCAAGTAGGGACTCGTGTTTCAGCTTTTGATGAGCAACACCTTGTTAACGCAGTAACAACAAACTCAGTCTTGTGCCACAAGAGCTACCCTGGAGCCCGGGGCCTCTCGTCTCGCTTGACTTTGTTGTTCCTGAGTTTGTTTAACGTAAATTAAATAAAGTAAAATCCTGTAAATTACAGATCATTTTTGTGCTTTGCCAGCACCTTCAGTGCTCTTATTTTTGCAGGTGACACGAGACTACAGTAGCGTAGTCAGCACCCCACCTCAGACCGCAGCTCTCTTCTACACCAGGGTAGCCCTTACGGGCATTGACCCCTGGTAGGGAGGCCCAGTAGTCTGGGGCGTCCTTTGGCGCACTTTTCTCCATTTCTAAAATTTTCCTTTTCATGTGACATCCCTGAGCCTACCGGAGTACCCTTGTGGGCTCCAGTATTCGCCTGGGGGGTTGGCACCGACTTACCGTCCTTCGCACTAGGCAAGTTCGGCGGTAAGGAAGTGTCCTCCACATAACTCGATCCTCTCTGTGGGACTGGAGAACGCAACAGGCTTCCACTGGGGGGTAGAGGGACGAAATACTGATTTACTCTCTCTTAGCTATTGCTGTTAGGTTGATACCAAAAGTTAAGAGTTTTCAAATCCCTTCAGGAGAACGATTTGAGCAAATGGGTCGGACTTGGTCCGATGCCCAGAATGAAATGACTCCCCGGCTACCCCTTCTCCTCCTCAAGGAGGAGGGGCGACTCATGACCACTCCTTGACAAACTCGACCCTGAACACCGGAACCCCACTAACGACAAAACGAGAAGACCACTTTCAAAATCCCCACCGAGAATGCAAGGTTCGCGAATGTAAAATGCGTGAATGAAAATCAATCGCTTTTGAACGTGAACCCCTTTATCATCAAAAAGGTCCTTGATGGTCAAGTGGACGGCGATTTTGATTTTGTCAAAAAATTGCGAGATGGAAGCCTCCTTGTTAAAGTACAATACAACTCCCAGATTAAGGATTTACTTAAACTGACGCAAATTCATGATCTTCGAGTTAAAGTAACTATTCCTATTGGCCCAAATACCTGTAAGGGAGTAATCTTTCACAGGGATTTGAGGATGATGGAAGTGAAATTCTTGAGAGCATGAAGGACCAACACGTAGTGGACGTTCATTGTATGACCAAGAAGGACGGGAATGTGCGAACGAAAATTGGACTGTGTTTTTTGACCTTTGCTTTAAACAAAATCCCAGAGTATATCAACGTCGGTTATGAACGTGTTCAAGTAAGACCTTATATCCAAAAGCCAATGCATTGTAATAGATGCCAAAAATTCGGACACACCTCATTAAGATGTATTGATAAAGACTCAAGTAAATTTGTATGCCGTAAATGTGCTGAAGCCATGACACATTACATGTACTAGCCAGATTTCCAAATGTGCTAATTGTGGAGGTCCCCATCAGTCAGGATCTGCTGAGTGTAGCATCCTGAAGAAGGAAACCGAGACATTAGCATACATGAGAAAGCATGAAGTTAGTTATTCTGAAGCTAAGAGGAAAGTGGAAAGTTTGACACACAAACCCGATACTTCCTATGCTGAAGCAGTAACTAAACACCACCCTAGTGCAAGTAATGTCAGTCAACAGCTTGCAGCTAAGGATAAAGAAATTGATGAACTTAAACAGACCGTTAAAGAATTAAATATAAAGTATATCACCTGACCAAATGGTTGATCAAATGACTGCATCAACCCAGTCTAAACATCATAAGGAGGATGATACTGAATCACAGTCCGGAGCGCACCTTCCCGTCCGGGCTACTCCTGTGAGGACTTCGTCTGGCTCGCGATCGGCTTCTCGTGAGAGAAGCAGATCGCAATCTGTCAGTCGTCTCCCTCGCCAGGAGTGCAGGGACATGGAGGCTTCTGTCTCCAAACCATCCGAGAGAGGTCCCGAGAAGCGAAGGAGAGGAGGCATCCCCCCCCCAAAAAAGAAGAAAAAAACTGGTGGACAAGGCACTTCTAAACCTCATAAAACGTAATCTTCGCGTCGACCAATATACAATGGAACTGTCGAAGTCTTAGATCTAAAGTAAATGACCTTAAATTATTGCCTCGTCCTATGCTCCCGATATTATAGTTCTCCAAGAAACTCACTTAACACACCTCGTCTCTGACGAGGTCGTTTCGCTGAGGAACTACCATTTATGTCGAAAGGATCGTCAGGGTAGGGGTGGAGGCGGGGTCGCCATGTACATCCACCAAAGCCCCTTTTACAGAAGTGACTATTGATTCTACTTTGGAATTTGTCGCATGCAAAGTAAAAATTAATGGCACGTATCTGGCTATATGTTCACTTTATTGTCCACCTGATGCAGCGATAGCCTATGATGAGCTCTTTGCTCTTCAGGAACGTCTGCCACAAAATAAAGTAATTTTAGCTGATTTTAATGCTCATCATACGTTATGGGTTCCCTGCGGGTGGATGGTAGGGGTGAGAAGTAGTGAAGTTGCTTAATGAGTCAGATTTAATCCTTCTGAATGATGGTAGTCCGACGCGGGTGGACGATAATACCGGTAATTTGAGCTTTATTGACTTATCACTGGTCTCTTCATCAATAGCAGCCAAGTGCCTGTGGCACACCATTGGGAAGCGATCATCTTCCTATTTTGATTAAATATTCATGCGACACAGTGAGAACGCCTTCAGCGCCTAAATTTAACGTAAAACGAGCAGACTGGGTCGCCTTCACAAGGAGCGTCAAGCTCGAACTTGTTGGAGAAACCATTGATGATAAAGTAAACAATATTCAGAATTCGATTATAGAAGCAGCATTGCTATCCATCCTAAAACTTCGACAGATAGCGTTAAGCATAGAGTTCCATGGTGGACACCAGATTGCCGCAGGGCGCTGTGCCGACGCAATAAGGCCTACAGGCTTTTCAAAAATAACATCACAAATGAGAACTTTTGCAATTACAAACTAGCAAGAGCTAGGGCTCGTAGAGTAATAAGACAAGCAAAAAGAGACTCCTGGCGTAGCTTTGTCTCTACAATAAATAGCTCTACCAAAATATCAGAGGTTTGGTCCACTGTCAATAAAATCAATAAGAAAAAACAATCTTGTAAAATAAAAACATCATTCATGAGGGAACCAATTTTGACAATCCTAAAGACATTGCTAATGTACTCGCCAGGCAGTTCTCTTACACAAGCAGCTCGGCAAACTACCATCCCGCTTTCCTGACCACCAAGGAAGCCGCTGAGCTGCAACCTATTCACTTTGCCACAGGAGATGACTTTGATTATAATAAAGACCTAACAATGAATGAGCTTGTCCGAGCCCTAGAAGCCTGTAGAGGAACATCCCCAGGCCCCGATGAGATTCGATATGAGATGATGAAGCATCTTAATCATGATGACATGATTAAGTTGCTAGAAGTGTACAATGAAATTTGGAAAAGTCACACTTTTCCAAACTCATGGCACTTTGCCCACATCATTCCCATATTGAAAGGAGGGGGTAATCCCAGACTTGCCATCTCCTACCGCCCAATTGCGTTGACAAGTTGCTTATGCAAGGTCATGGAACGAATTGTTAACAGTAGGCTATTGCATTTTTTAAATTCCAGTAATTTACTAGTTGACGAGCAGGCGGCTTCCGCAAGGGACGCCAAACTCTCGATCAGCTAGTAAAGCTGGACAGTCATATTCAAGAGGCCATTGCCAAAAAAAGATTTTTGATTTCAGTATTTTTAGATATAGAAAAAGCCTACGACATGACATGGCGATATGGCCTACTCAGAAAACTTTATGCTTTTGGATTACGTGGAAACTTGCCTTGTTTTATTCAAAATTTCATTTCTGACAGAACGTTTGCTGTCAAATTATTTTCCGACAATGTCACTTTTCGGACAATTTTGTCCAGTCCAGGCAAACGGGGTCCCACAAGGAAGTGTCTTGTCACCAACATTATTTCTATGTATGATCAATGACATCTTACCAGCTCCTCCTCGGAATCTTAAATACTCACTGTACGCTGATGATTGTGCATTGTGGCATTCCAGCAATAATGCAGAATTCTAGCAAATCGTATCCAATGGCACTGGATATGATTCATAACTGGGGCCTCCAGTGGGTTTTAAGTTTTCCATTCGAAAGAGTATGGGATAATCTTTTCACGTAGGAGAAGCCGAACATCAGGCTAACTCTAGACAACCACCCAATACCTATTCAAAATTCTGCTAAATTTTTAGGTCTACATTTTGATAGTAGACTAAATTGGAAAGACCACATTGGTCAGTTAAAGAATAAATGTCAAAGAGCACTAAATTTATTAAGTGCATTTCTGGTAATAAATGGGGAGCTGATAGACAGTCTTTGCTAATGATATATAAAGCCTTGATTAGGTCTAAAGTAGATTATGGGTCAATCGTGTATGGTTCGGCATCGAGAACAAGTTTGAAAGGTTTGGATGCTGTGCAGAATGCCTGTTTGCGTGTGTGTCTTGGAGCCCTGAAGTGCACTCGGATCGAGCGTCTTGAGAGGAGTACCTCCCCTCCGACTCAGACGCGGTCAGTTAGCCCTGAGCTATGCCGCAAAGGTTGCTCGAGACCGAGCCACCCTAATGGCAATAGTGGCATTAGGCCCTTTGCCACGAGACTCCACGACCTCGTCGAGAAAGTCGGTATAGATCTCTCTACCATCGATACCCTGGTGAAGTCAAACATACCGCCATGGGAAACTTCCCAAAGCTTGGCTTCCATCAGCTAAGGCCATGGCGCCGGAAGTGGAGGTACGCCAGAGTTTCAGAGAGATCCTTATTAAACATCTCCCTTTTTTCATATATATATATACCGACGGCTCCAAGACAGAAGAGTGTGTGGGGTGCGGTGTATGGTCGATGAATGTGAACTAAAGTTCAGACTGCCGAATCATACATCGATCTTTCTTGCTGAACTTTTTGCCATTGATAAAGCCATTGATTTAGCAACTATCGACGACCCACGATAGAATAGTAATTTTTTCAGATTCCTTAAGTTCACTTAAAGCCATTAAATCATTAGAAACCACAAAAATGAACTTCTGGTAATATCATTCGTAAGCTACATGGTGCCAATAAATCAATCAAGCTAATATGGGTACCAGGCCACTATGGTATCCATGGCAATGAGCAGCTGACAAATTAGCGGGTCAACTGGTGATCTGACCTTAGCATAGTCCGTACAGATCCAGGTGTTTTTGTGTCTCTTATAAAAGCAAAAATACATCTCCTGTGGCAAAGTGAGTGGACCAGCCTCCAACTCCCAACAAATAAAACCAAAAATAGAACTGTGGACACAGCCCACAGGAAAGACAGAAGGGAGGAGGTGGTGTTGGCCCGGCTCAGGGTCAATGCCACCAGATTAACCCACCTCACTCCCTATATTGAAAAGAACTTCCCTCCACAGTGCCTCCAATGCACCACCACTCAAACAATAGAACATTTATTAACAATATGCCCACAATATACCAACCAAAGACAGCCACTTCAAAATTATATCCGACAAAAAAATAAAGATTTTACAGTATCAAATATTTTAACAGATAATGATAAAATAATAAGTAAAGTAATAACTTTTCTAAGGGAGACAAAACTTTATGACCTTATCTAGATTGACAGAATAAATAGGATCTATTGGCTTAATAACCTTGGCCACATGCCGCTGGTGATAGCAAGAAATCAAAAAAAAAAAAAAAAAAAAAAAAAAAAAAAAAAAAAAAAAAAAAATCCAAGTATGCGATTTGGGTATACATGGAATCTGGAGAAAGAGTCAAACGTTGTGGTTGTGGTTCTATAGTATTAGGAAGCATAACGCATTGTGGCCGTGTTTACGTGTCTGAAAGTATTAACTCCCTTATGGTAAATACATGATGCATTCTGCCTGAAAATGTGACGATTGCATAAAACAGTCGATGCTTTATGTCATGAACTTGGCTATTGTGTTTGACATTTATGTGACCATTACTTGTTTTAACACGACCTGTTACTTACCAAGATTTTGTATTCAGCGACAGTAATAAATGTTTAGCAAACTATTATTAACATTTATTTATTTCAACTATCCAAGCATTTCACCTTCAAAATATGGTAAAAATACATTTGGCCCCAAATGATCACTTGCTCTGCTTTGGACAATAATTTGGCCATTCACCTGATATAATGCACAGGAGACCCAACCGCTCGAAAGTGTAAGTGTCCGATATGATAAACAGGAGACAGCTGTTAGAATAAGGGTATGAATGAGAATGAATAACTTCACAGCACAAGAGATATATTTGACGGTTTTCGATTAAAATATTTCCGGAAAATACACGCACTTAATTGAGACGTGTGAAATACATTTCTCGCAGTGAGAAATTATTCATTCTCAATCATATTTTTTCGACTCAGGAACCATCACCAGGGACTTCACTATCGTAAGGACGTTCCGATGGAAAAAAAAAGTTTTTTGTAATTCATTTCTGATGAATGCTAATGAGAGAGCTGAGGCTGTTTTTTCCTCTACAGACTCATTAAAACGAGAAAGAAGCTTTAGCGACTGCACAAGGAATATCATGTTCAGGTATTTTAATGACCTGATATGCTTCGACTTCATCCCTGACATCACTGAAATTGTTAACTCACAAAGCCATGTTGAAAGGAATAATAGCAGTATTCGAATAGTCATTGATGATAAATTCGTCAAAAAATAATAAAACAGTGTGGTATCTTGTACCATACGCGTGATTTTCTCACAATGATGCCCGTAAATGCATATATTTCTCATTACTCTATCCACATCTAACATACTGCAACACTGTCTGGGGAGCTATCAATGAAAACCACACAAAAGCCCATTATAACTGCCCAAAAATGAGTAATCCGAACAATTGCTGGATTAGGCAAATATGACCATACCAGTGAGGCATTTTCAACACTGAAACTATTGAAGCTGAGATATATAAATACCTACTTTTGTGCCCTCTTCATTTTTAAATGTATCAATATCTACAAAAATAACTTATTCCGGTTCAGAAATGATTTAAGATATCCTCTGCGATCAAACTCACTATTAAAGCACCCAACTATAGGCTCAAACCAATCAAAAACATGTATTTTGTATCATGGGGTAAGTGTATGGAATAATCTGCCCTCACATCTCCACAATGCTCCGTCACTGCTGTCACTCAAAAAATCGTTGAAGACCCACCTATTACACATGTCGGAGTGAATGTTAATGTTTAGGACAAATGTAAAAAAATAGTTTGAATAAGTAGCGGGTATTCATGCATCTGTACGAATGTTTACATAAGTGTACAATGTATTTATGCAATACATTTATAAATATATGTCTATGTGTACATGCAAATGCATGTAAGGTTAATATAAGCATATTTGTGTGTGTGTGTATAAATATGTGTGTGTGTGTGTGTGTATGTATGTACATGTATATGTATGTATGTGTGTAAGTATATTCATATATATATTCATATATATATATATATATATATATATATATATATATATATATATATATATATATATATATATGTATATGTGTATTTATGTATATGTATGTGTATATAAACTGTATATGTGTGTATGTGTTTATGTATGCAGGTATGTATATATGTGTGTATGTGTGTATATATAGACATAATCTTGTGCAATATATTATTTTAGTGTTTGTTCTTTATGAATAAAATGATTATTTTATTACAACTTAGTCCGATCTACTAGTCTGTCCTTTGTTATATATAGCATATTGTATATTTTTATCTTTTTACTGTTATCGTCTCAATCCACCTGCGAGTGGAATGACTGAGTCAA
>NW_023657711.1:17500-25000 GCF_015228065.2 Penaeus monodon
GCGTATGGTACAAGATACCACACTGTTTATTAATTTTTTGACGAATTTATCATCAATGACTATTCGAATACTGCTATTATTCCTTTCAACATGGCTTTGTGAGTTAACAATTTCAGTGATGTCAGGGATGAAGTCGAAGCATATCAGGTCATTAAAATACCTGAACATGATATTCCTTGTGCAGTCGCTAAAGCTTCTTTCTCGTTTTAATGAGTCTGTAGAGGAAAAAAACAGCCTCAGCTCTCTCATTAGCATTCATCAGAAATGAATTACAAAAAAACTTTTTTTTTCCATCGGAACGTCCTTACGATAGTGAAGTCCCTGGTGATGGTTCCTGAGTCGAAAAAATATGATTGAGAATGAATAATTTCTCACTGCGAGAAATGTATTTCACACGTCTCAATTAAGTGCGTGTATTTTCCGGAAATATTTTAATCGAAAACCGTCAAATATATCTCTTGTGCTGTGAAGTTATTCATTCTCATTCATACCCTTATTCTAACAGCTGTCTCCTGTTTATCATATCGGACACTTACACTTTCGAGCGGTTGGGTCTCCTGTGCATTATATCAGGTGAATGGCCAAATTATTGTCCAAAGCAGAGCAAGTGATCATTTGGGGCCAAATGTATTTTTACCATATTTTGAAGGTGAAATGCTTGGATAGTTGAAATAAATAAATGTTAATAATAGTTTGCTAAACATTTATTACTGTCGCTGAATACAAAATCTTGGTAAGTAACAGGTCGTGTTAAAACAAGTAATGGTCACATAAATGTCAAACACAATAGCCAAGTTCATGACATAAAGCATCGACTGTTTTATGCAATCGTCACATTTTCAGGCAGAATGCATCATGTATTTACCATAAGGGAGTTAATACTTTCAGACACGTAAACACGGCCACAATGCGTTATGCTTCCTAATACTATAGAACCACAACCACAACGTTTGACTCTTTCTCCAGATTCCATGTATACCCAAATCGCATACTTGGATTTTTTTTTTTTTTTTTTTTTTTTTTTTTTTTTTTTTTTTTTTTGATTTCTTGGCTATCAACCAGCGGCATGTGGCCAAGGTTATTAAGCAATAGATCCTATTTATTCTGTCAATCTAGATAAGGTCATAAAGTTTTGTCTCCCTTAGAAAAGTTATTACTTTACTTATTATTTTATCATTATCTGTTAAAATATTTGATACTGTAAAATCTTTATTTTTTTGTCGGATATAATTTTGAAGTGGCTGTCTTTGGTTGGTATATTGTGGGCATATTGTTAATAAATGTTCTATTGTTTGAGTGGTGGGCATTGGAGGCACTGTGGAGGGAAGTTCTTTTCAATATAGGGGAGTGAGGTGGGTTAATCTGTGGCATTGACCCTGAGCCGGGCCAACACCACCTCCTCCCTTCTGTCTTTCCTGTGGGCTGTGTCCCACAGTTCTATTTTTGGTTTTATTTTGTTTGGGAGTTGGAGGCTGGTCCACTCACTTTGCCACAGGAGATGTATTTTTGCTTTTATAAGAGACACAAAACACACTGAGATCTGTACGGACTATGCTAAGTCCAGATCACCAGTTGACCCAGCTAATTTGTCAGCCTGCTCATTGCCATGGATACCAGAGTGGCCTGGTACCCATATTAGCTTGATTGATTTATTGGCACCATGTAGCTTACGAATGATATTACCAAGAAGTTAATTTTTGGTGGTTTCTAACGATTTAATGGCTTTAAGTGAACTTAAGGAATCTGAAAAAATTACTATTCTATCGTGGGTCGTCGATAGTGCTAAATCAATGGCTTTATCAATGGCAAAAAGTTCAGCAAGAAAGATCGATGTATGATTCGGCAGTCTGAACTTTAGTTCACATTCAGTCGACCATACACCCGCACCCACACACTCTTCTGTCTTGGAGCCGTCGGTATATATATATATGAAAAATAGAAAGGTGTTTAATAAGGATCTCTCTGAACCTCTGGCGTACCTCCACTTCCGGCGCCATGGCCTTAGCTGATGGAAGCCAAGCTTCCATGATAGAAAAATTGGGAGTTTCCCATGGCGCTATATTTGACTGAACCAGGGTATCGATGGTAGAGAGATCTATACCGACTTTCTCGACGAGGTCGTGGAGTCTCGTGGCAAAGGGCCTAATGCCACTATTGCCATTAGGGTGGCTCGGGTCTCGAGCCACCTTTGCGGCATAGCTCAGGGCTAACTGACCGCGTCTGAGTCGGAGGGGAGGTACTCCTGACTCCACCTCAAGACGCTCGATCCGAGTGCACTTCAGGGCTCCAAGACACACACGCAAACAGGCATTCTGCACAGCATCCAAACCTTTCAAACTTGTTCTCGATGCCGAACATACACGATTGACCCATATCTACTTTAGACCTAATCAGGCTTTATATATCATTAGCAAAGACTGTCTATCAGCTCCCCATTTATTACCAGAAATGCACTTTAATAAATTTAGTGCTCTTTGACATTTATTCTTTAACTGACCAATGTGGTCTTTCCAATTTAGTCTACTATCAAAATGTAGGCCTAAAAATTTAGCAGAATTTTGAATAGGTATTGGGTGGTTGTCTAGAGTTAGCCTGATGTTCGGCTTTCTCCTACGTGAAAAGATTATCCCAATACTCTTTCGAATGGAAAACTTAAAACCCCACTGGAGGCCCCAGTTATGAATCATATCCAGTGCCAATTGGATACGATTTGCTGAGAATTCTGCATTATTGCTGGAATGCCACAATGCACAATCATCAGCGTACAGTGAGTATTTAAGATTCGAGGAGGAGCTGGTAAGATGTCATTGATCATACATAGAAATAATGTTGGTGACAAGACACTTCCTTGTGGGACCCCGTTTGCCTGGACTGGACAAAATTGTCCGAAAAAGTGACATTGTCGGAAAATAATTTGACAGCAAACGTTCTGTCAGAAATGAAATTTTGAATAAAACAAGGCAAGTTTCCACGTAATCCAAAAGCATAAAGTTTTCTGAGTAGGCCATATCGCCATGTCATGTCGTAGGCTTTTTCTATATCTAAAAATAGTGAATCAAAAATCTTTTTTGGCAATGGCCTCTTGAATATGACTGTCCAGCTTTACTAGCTGATCGAGAGTTTGGCGTCCCTTGCGGAAGCCGCACTGCTCGTCAACTAGTAAATTACTGGAATTAAAAAATGCAATAGCCTACTGTTAACAATTCGTTCCATGACCTTGCATAAGCAACTTGTCAACGCAATTGGGCGGTAGGAGATGGCAAGTCTGGGATTACCCCCTCCTTTCAATATGGGAATGATGTGGGCAAAGTGCCATGAGTTTGGAAAAGTGTGACTTTCCAAATTTCATTGTACACTTCTGCAACTTAATCATGTCATCATGATAAGATGCTTCATCATCTCATATCGAATCTCATCGGGCCTGGGGATGTTCCTCTACAGGCTTCTAGGGCTCGGACAAGCTCATTCATTGTTAGGTCATTATTATAATCAAAGTCATCTCCTGTGGCAAAGTGAATAGGTTGCAGCTCAGCGGCTTCCTTGGTGGTCAGGAAAGCGGGATGGTAGTTTGCCGAGCTGCTTGTGTAAGAGAACTGCCTGGCGAGTGCATTAGCAAGTCTTTAGGATTGTCAAAATTGGTTCCTCATGAATGATGTTTTTGATTTTACAAGATGTTTTTTTCTTATTGATTTTATTGACATTGGACCAAACCTCTGATATTTTGGTAGAGCTATTTATTGTAGAGACAAAGCTACGGCAGGAGTCTCTTTTTGCTTGTCTTATTACTCTACGAGCCCTAGCTCTTGCTAGTTTGTAATTGCAAAAGTTCTCATTTGTGATGTTATTTTTGAAAAGCCTGTAGGCCTTATTGCGTCGGCACAGCGCTCTGCGGCAATCTGGTGTCCACCAATGAACTCTATGCTTAACGCTATCTGTCGAAGTTTTAGGAATGGATAGCAATGCTGCTTCTATAATCGAATTCTGAATATTGTTTACTTTACCATCAATGGTTTCTCCAACAAGTTCGAGCCGTGACGCTCCTTGTGAAGGCGACCCAGTCTGCTCGTTTTACGTTAAATTTAGGCGCTGAAGGCGTTCTCACTGTGTCGCATGAATATTTAATCAAAATAGGAAGATGATCGCTTCCCAACGAGTCGTCAATGGTGTGCCACAGGCACTTGGCTGCTATTGATGAAGAGACCAGTGATAAGTCATTAAAGCTCAAATTACCGGTATTATCGTCCACCCGCGTCGGACTACCATCATTCAGAAGGATTAAATCGGACTCATTAAGCAACTTCACTACTTGCTCACCCCTACCATCCACCGCAGGGAACCCCATAACGTATGATGAGCATTAAAATCAGCTAAAATAACTTTATTTTGTGGCAGACGTTCCTGAAGAGCAAAGAGCTCATCATAGGCTATCGCTGCATCAGTGGACAATAAAGTGAACATATAGCCAGATACGTGCCATTAATTTTTACTTTGCATGCGACAAATTCCAAAGTAGAATCAATAGTCACTTCTGTAAAAGGGAGGCTTTGGTGGATGTACATGGCGACCCCGCCTCCACCCCTACCCTCACGATCCTTCGACATAAATGGGTAGTTCCTCAGCGAAACGACCTCGTCAGAGACGAGGTGTGTTAAGTGAGTTTCTTGGAGAACTATAATACGGGAGCATAGGACGAGCTTAATAATTTAAGGTCATTTACTTTAGATCTAAGACTTCGACAGTTCCATTGTATAATGGTCGACGCGAAGATTACGTTTTATGAGGTTTGGAAGTGCCTTGTCCACCAGTTTTTTTCTTCTTTTTTTGGGAGGGAGACGCCTCCTCTCCCTCGCTTCTCGGGGACCTCTCTCGGGATGGTTTGGAGACAGAAGCCTCCATGTCCTGCACCTCCTGGCGAGGGAGACGACTGACAGATTGCGATCTGCTTCTCTCACGAGAAGCCGATCGCGAGCCAGACGAAGTCCTCACAGGAGTAGCCCGGACGGGAAGGTGCGCTCCGGACTGTGATTCAGTATCATCCTCCTTATGATGTTTAGACTGGGTTGATGCAGTCATTTGATCAACCAATTTGGTCAGGTGATATACTTTAATATTTAATTCTTTAACGGTCTGTTTAAGTTCATCAATTTCTTTATCCTTAGCTGCAAGCTGTTGACTGACATTACTTGCACTAGGGGTGGTGTTAGTTACTGCTTCAGCATAGGAAGTATCGGGTTTGTGTGTCAAACTTTCCACTTTCCTCTTAGCTTCAGAATAACTAACTTCATGCTTTCTCATATATGCTAATGTCTCGGTTTCCTTCTTCAGGATGCTACACTCAGCAGATCCTGACTGATGGGGACCTCCACAATTAGCACATTTGGAAATCTGGCTAGTACATGTAATGGTGTCATGGCTTCAGCACATTTACGGCATAAAAATTTACTTGAGTCTTTATCAATAACTCTTAATGAGGTGTGTCCGAATTTTTGGCATCTATTACAATGCATTGGCTTTTGGATATAAGGTCTTACTTGAACACGTTCATAACCGACGTTGATATACTCTGGGATTTTGTTTAAAGCAAAGGTCAAAAAACACAGTCCAATTTTCGTTCGCACATTCCCGTCCTTCTTGGTCATACAATGAACGTCCACTACGTGTTGGTCCTTCATGCTCTCATAGAATTTCACTTTCTTCCATCGTCCCAAATCCCTGTGAAAGATTACCCCTTACAGGTATTTGGGCCAATAGGAATAGTTACTTTAACTCGAAGATCATGAATTTGCGTCAGTTTAAGTAATCCTTAATCTGGGAGTTGTATTGTACTTTAACAAGGAGGCTTCCATCTCGCAATTTTTTGACAAAATCAAATCGCCGTCCACTTGACCATCAAGGACCTTTTGATGATAAAGGGGTTCACGTTCAAAAGCGATTGATTTCATTCACGCATTTAACATTCGCGAACCTTGCATTCTCGGTGGGGATTTTGAAAAGTGGTCTTCTCGTTTGTCGTTAGTGGGGGTTCCGGTGTTCAGGGTCGAGTTTGTCAAGGATGGTCATGAGTCGCCCTCCTCCTTGAGGAGGAGAAGGGGTAGCCGGGGAGTCATTCATTCTGGGCATCGGACCAGGTCCGACCCCTTTGCTCAAAATCGTTCTCCTGAAGGGATATGAAAACTCTTAACTTTTGGTATCAACCTAACAGCAATAGCTAAGAGAGAGTAAATCAGTATTTCGTCCTCTACCCCCCAGTGGAAGCCTGGTTGCGTTCTCCAGTACCACAGAGAGGATCGAGTTATGTGGAGGACACTTCCTTACCGCCGAACTTGCCTAGTGCGAAGGACGGTAAGTCGGTGCCCACCCCCCAGGCGAATACGGGAGCCCACAAGGGTACTCCGGTAGGCTCAGGGAAGTCACATGAAAAAGGAAAATTTTAGAAATGGAGAAAAAGTGCGCCCAAAGGACGCCCCAGACTACTGGGCCTCCCTACCCAGGGGTCAATGCCCGTAAGGGCTACCCTGGTGTAGAAGAGAGCTGCGGGTCTGAGGTGGGGTGCTGACTACGCCTACTGTAGTCTCGTGTCACCTGCAAAAAACAAGAGCACTGAAGGTGCTGGCAAAGCACAAAAATGATCTGTAATTTACAGGATTTTACTTTTAATTTAATTTACGTTAAACAAACTCAGGAACAACAAGTCAAGCGAGACGAGAGGCCCGGGCTCCAGCGTAGCTCTTGTGGCACAAGACTGAGTTTGTTGTTACTGCGTTAACAAGGTGTTCGCTCATCAAAAGCTGAAACACGAGTCCCTACTTGGAGTTAAAAGCAATCCGCCTTTTTTACTGCAGGACTGCTCACTTGCTCTCACCACGACCTGTTGCAGGCGATCCCCTTCTCCAGCAACGAACCAAAACCAAAAAGCCGTTCAGGCTGTTCGCAATATCCAAACAAGTGATTTTTAGATCTCGGCTCAACTCGCTTCTCTTGTTATTGGTTTATACGATCGTCAAGTATGAATTATATATGGAGCGATTTGATTTTAAAAGAAGATAGAAATAAAAACTTAATCTGTGTAACGTTTCTTGATTTGTAAACACTAAAAGGTGATATGAAAAGAGAGATTACAACAACTAATGAGAAATGACTATAGCAATAATGACAAATGGTACGATCATTGTGATATGATAATAGTAAAAATAATGATGATTACAATAATAATGACAATAACTAATGAAAATGATAATGATAGTAGTAGTAGAAGTAGTAGTAGTTGTAGTAGTAGTAGTAGTAGTAATAATAATAATAATGATTGTTTTAATGATAATGAGGATCATAGTGTTGATCATCATCATCATCATAATAATAATGATAATGATAACAGTGATAATGACAATGGGAAAGGTAATGATGTTAATAACGATAATGATAATGATAATGAGAATATAAAAATAAGAATGATAATGATAATATCGATAGTGATAATGATACTGATAATAGAAAAAATAA
>NW_023657712.1:0-5000 GCF_015228065.2 Penaeus monodon
CCTCCTTTTCCCCCTTTTCATCACCCCCTATCTCCCTCCCCCTCTGCACTTCTCTTGCCTCATTTCTCCCTTCCACCCCCAGTTTTCTCCCCCCCTTTCCCCCCCTTCCATCCCCATCCTTTCCCCCCCCTCTCGTCCTCTCCCCTCTCTCCCTCCTTCCCCCTTTTTCCATCACCATCCTTTTCCCCTCTCTCGTCTCCCCTCCATTCCTCGTTCCATCACCCCCTTACCCGCCCCCCCCCATGCCCACCACTAGCCCCCCTTTGTCTCTTGACATTCATCTCATCCCTGATCAAAATTTCCCCTTTTCCGAAACGCTTTGTCGACCCAACCCATATTACTCGTAAATTTTTACTCCATCTGTTTTTATGTCACCCATGGGGATGGAATTCTTTTGGAGCATAAAGGATAGGGCTTTTTTTCACTCATTTGTGATAGATTTGGGCTTATCCACATTTTCTGTGCGTGTATCTATATACAGTGTGTATATGGGTTTTGTTGTATATATATATAAATATAATATAATATATATATATATTATATAATATATATATTTTAATATATATATATATATAACATATATATATATATATATATTATATATATATGTGTGTGTGTGTGTGTGTGTGTGTGTGTGTGTGTGTGTGTGTGGGGTGTGTGTGTGTCTGTGTGTCACATATATACCCCTTGAAACACCCTTTTCCTTAAACCCTGAAACGTTATCTGTTAAATTTTGCTTGTGTACTGTGGTTTTTTCCTACTATTTTCAGTACAGCAGAAAATTCACCCGCACGCTACACTGTTTATAATTTTTTAATTTTTAATATCTATTATTATTATATAATATAAAATTTATAAATATAATTATATGAGTATAATTATATATATATTATTATATAATTATAATATATTTTAATTTTGTGTGTGTGTGTTGTGTGGTGTGTTGGGTGTGGGGTGTGATGTGTGTTTTGTATGCATAATATACTGGAAAAAAGCTTTTGATCAGGCTGCCTGTACACGACAGAGTTTTTGTTTCCCTTAAATTTAATGGACGTAAAACGATAGGAAAAATGCCACGATCCTTTAAGGGGATGAACGAAGTTATGCCACGTGTAAAATCAAAAAGTATGTCTGGATTGGCAGGGACAAAACGGGTAATGACGCGAAGGAATAAGAAAATGTTTGATAGTTAAAAGGGAAAAAGGTTATTTTGAGTCCCATTTCAAAAAATTTAAAACGTGGAAAAGAAAAAAAAAAAAGTAAAAAAAAGAAAAAAAAAAAAAAAATAGTGTATATACATAATATATAACATATACATATATATATATTTATATTAATATAATATAATTTTAAAAATTTATATATATATTGAGGCTTCGTGGAAAAAAATACTATAAAAACGCAAAAATTTGCAAAGATCTATCATACAAAAATTCAAAATTATCAGCTTCATCTTATCATTTCACTTATGTTTATAAATTTATTTTTTTATCTTTATCGTTTATATTGCAAAATTCATTACATTTCATTTTCATGTACATTTATCTTACAAAATTCATTACTGTCATTCCCTTCTCATTAGATTTTCCAGTTTTATCATTCCCATTATTATCCGATTTTCCATTCCCAGTCCCGCTCATGCAAGTGGGGAAAAAAATTAAAAAAGTTGATCCCCTAATTTCAGCAACATTCAATTAAACGATTACTATCTTTTTTCTCATAATCCCGCATGCTTCATGTTTTTTAAATTACCCGGCATAAGTTTGCTGTGCAATTAAAAAATGTTTTAGCATGGATAAAATAGCTTATGATATTCCTGTTTATTCATCAAACTTAGTTTTTGGGAAAGGACAGTTAAAAGCTTCCAGAGGGCGTTCGTAGTTTTTATTAATGAAAGCATTAAATTATCTTTTTATTTTCCCGTGTAGTTAATAGCTTATAAATACCTTTACATTATAAATTTAAAAAATGATATAGCATCATGACTGGTATTAATGTTTAGAAAACAACGCTTATGGGAAAGTGGTGGGGCTGCCAGTACCACAACACACACACACACACAACACACCACACACACACACCCCCCCACCAAATACAGGTGTGTGTGTGTGTGTGTGGTGTGTGTGGTGTGTGTGTGGTGTGTGTGTGTGTGGGTGTTGTGTGTGGTTTGGGGTGTGTGGTGTGTGTTGTGTGTGTGTGTGGTGTGTGTGTGTTTTGTGTGTGTTGTGTTGTGTTGGTGTGTGGGTGTGTTTGTGTGATCTTTGCAGCTCACCCCACATTCCATAAGCTGGGTAGGGAAATCAGCCCAATCAGTGCGGGGAAATGAGATGGTGCTCGATTGGGGCAAAGGCAACCACCGCTCAAAATGCCAAGAAAATCATGGAAACCAGATCGCCCAAAGATCTTGCGGGACAGGGGAATTGAAAAAAAAAAAAAATAAATAATTAAAAAAAAAAAATAAAAAAAATTATATATATAATATATAATTTATATAATATATATAATATTATTATATATATATTATTTTGTATGTTATTTTATATATGTTATATTATATATAATTTATTAATATTTTGTATTTTATATTAAAAATTTTAAATATATATTATATATACATAAAAATTTGGGGTGTGTGTGGGTGTGGGTGTGTGTGTGTGTGGTGAGTGAGTGTGTGTGTGTGTGCTGATGTGTGTGTGGTGTGTGTGTGTGTGTGTTGTGTATGTGCTAGTGTATGTGTGTGTGATGAGTGTGTGTGAGTAGTGTGCGTAGTGTGTGTGTGGCGTGTGTCGTGTGTGTGCGGGCGTGCGCGGGTGTGTGTCTATGTGTGGTGTGTATGTGTGGGTATGTGTTGTATGTGTTGTGTGTGAAGGTGGGTTGTGTGTTTATGTATGAGTGTATATAATATTTTTTTTTACTATCAGTCCTTTCATTCCTACTGCAGACATAAGTCCTCTCTTTTCAGTTTGCTATTGAGAGGTGTATTATGGCATGTTACACTCTTGCGCTGATTGGAGCTCTTTCCTAATCAACCGGTACCGCGCGCTTAGCCCTGGTCCGCGGTGATTCCCTACACACCTAGCGTTGACTTCTCAAGGCGATATGTGTCGTTTTCTCGCCGCGAGATCGGTCCTCGAGTCAAAGCAGCGTCGGAAGCGCAGGCCATTTTGTAACGACTGCTGCGGCGAAAAATTGAACTTCGGTCCTTTGATTGTCGGAGTCCTACTGATTTAGACGTCACTGGATCCATCGCGGCAGTCATATATATATATATGTATATAGTATATATATAGCTATATATATATATATATATATATATATCTAATATATATATAATATATATAGACATATATTATATATGCATGTCCTGGGTAGGACAATAAACTGGGGACTAACTGCACCCTGGGTTCCTTTGAACAAGGATAGGCACCTTATGTGAGCTGTCCTATGCCAGGTTGCGTAAGCTGTCGCAGCATGGCAGTGGATATCTGGTGAAAACACCTTCGTGTTCTACGATTACTGTATACAATATACTACCCAACATATTCTGTGCCTGATTTGCAGTGTAACTGTTTTCGAAAAGCGCAGGCTAGTTTCCTCCTCAGTTAGTTGGAGACTAGCGAGTTGCGAAGAGAGCCTGGGGGAGTTCCACTCAACTTTTCTTCTCCTGAGAAACCTCTACACCATGATTAAATACAGAAATGCTAATTCCCCATACCAGACATCGCCCGTCGCGTGGGTTATCAAGGGCGCGTTGCTCAGTAGGCACCAGGGCCGAACAATGTTAAATATGCATCTGGAAGAATCACAGAAGACAAAGAAAGACATGTCTCAAATAGAAACACCTTAAAAATCGGGAAAAACGTGAACGTAAGGGAAATTAAAGAGATGTAAATTACATACATGTCTGGTAACGACAATGGTAGTACACATTCAAATACTAGGAATCACGTGAGAGCGCATCTGAATAAGTAATGGAGTTTCATAAACTAAAATAAACATGAAAGTTTTTTTTTCTGGAAAGACGAAGTGAATGATTATACTCGACCGGAGTTAGCAATGATTCTCACTAAAAAAAACTAGCAAATGCACTGATTTGGGTACAGCCAATAAATGATCGCATTTCAAAGTCAGAAAGATAAGCAAAACCTCATAACATTAGTATTCGATTACAATGCTACTGCCCCTGAACCCAGACATGTGGCAATTGATGGAAGTAAATGGACATTTTTATAACACCAGCCCAGAAACTTTAGACACAAATCCCTAACAGAGATGTAAAAGTAATCATGGAGACCTCACGCCAAATAGGAAAAAACGATCTAAAATTAGCACCTGTGGAAAAATATCGGCTTGGAGATATAAATGAGAGAGAGGTGAAAGATTTTATGAATTTGTAGTACAAGTCATATTCGTTATTCGCCACACATTGTGTGCCATACACCACCCAAGACACGGTGTGTATCACAGTGGGTTTCACCAGACAAAAGAACCAGCAACCAAATTGACTACATTGTGTTGAACCAGAAATGGCAAAGAGTTGTATAAAAAATGTCGAAAAGAGGCAAGTACTGAGTGCCGACTGCACACAGTGACCAGGCGGCAACTACTAACTATGCGACTTCATAATCACTCAAAAGATGGTAGCGTCAACAACTCTTCTAAGCTCGCACTACAAACTCTTGATAACAATTCCAGAATTCCAGTAGTTCAATAAATTCTGAAATGCACTCAATCAATGTGAACATGATACAAAACCAAATGATGTTGTGGGATGAAGCAAAGAACTCCTATCCTGGATATCTGAAGAACACTAAGTGAAATTGAAACAATAGATGCTAAACTCAAAGCGGTATCATAATCCAGCTGAATAAGTATCGTACAAAAGAACGAAAATACAAAAATTCAACGGATTATTGCGATCGAGATAGAAAAAAGATATTTAAATGAACATTGCAGAGAAATTGAAGAACTGTTTCTAATAGTGCAATAAGAACAAACAT
>NW_023657712.1:25000-26613 GCF_015228065.2 Penaeus monodon
GCCAGATACCTCTTCATGATAGGATATCATCGCATACATAAACTGAAACCCTTTAATCGTGTGGGTGAGAACTATTATCACACCACACAGACGGTAGCCATTACTCCCTCTCGGACTCAAAACCTGTCAAAATCCTCACCAGGAAATATAAAAAATCGCTTCGAGAGTCGTCGGCGTCCCGGTGGTCAGCGCTGATGGACAGTCTCGCGGTCCCGAAGCTAATGCCGCGTCCCTTTCAATTAGGGATCGTACAGGAGACCGAACGCCCGCTATTACTCAGCCTAGATACGGGTCGCGTTTTCAATTACCGCAGCCATAATCGTCGGTTGTTTTTCACTTAAAAGCCAACGGAGGGCCGGATGCCAGAGTGGGATTCGGCCGGCCAGTGTAAATAGAAACTGGGCAATGGGTGTCTGGCAACGCGGACGGCACGCGAACCGCTAGCGGGCGACCGTAAACAAGCGGGATTTATGGCTTGCGAACTCCCTCTGCCGTCACGCGCGTTCGGCCAGGTATGCAAATGTCCGATACAGCGTTGGTTGTCTGTGCTGGGATTAATCTTGTCGGATTTTTTACATTACATTACAGAATGTTTCTTTCTGCAAATCTGTATTCAACCATAATCATCATTATCATTTTTATCATCAGTATTATTGCTGTTGTCGTTCTTATCATTATTACTATTATTATTAATATTATTGTTATTGCTGTTATTATCAACATCATCATCAGCAGCAGCAGCAGCAGCGTCAGCACCATCAACATCAACATCAACATTAACATCATCATCATCACCATCACCATCATCACATTATCATCACCATCATCATCATCACCATAATTGTCATCATTATCTTTTCATAGCGTTAACAGTGTTGGAGAGTTCACTCATTTGCACTCACGTCTCCCAAAACATAATAACTGGAAAACTAACATGATATTTATCGACATGCAATAGTCCGCAAGATCACGCTGATAAGCCAGAATCTTTCAGAGTGACGTTGATAGCTAACAAACGAAAGATAACGCTCACATTAGAGATAATTTGGATCTAGTTGGAGAGCTTTGACACATGGCTGAGATAGCATTAAAGGTTATGATTGTCAGACATGTAAATAAACAAGGCAAATCAGCATGAGTTTTGTTTACATGTGAAAAATAATGAAAAAATAAAACGGTTAATTTATGCAGATTTTTCCTCGGTTAATTGATGTTTGCTTCTAGTCAAGAATCCTGCAAACATTGTAAAACTGTTTCTTAACTTTATACTCCTTTTGATATAGAGATGATTGATATTGATATTTAGTAAAAGGAGAGTGAAGCAAATAACATATATATTTACATTGTAAATAATAATAATAAAATAATAATCACAGTACTTATGATTTTTTTATTTTTTTACGGTAGGTTCATGTCTGAGCCGCCGTGGTCACAGCATGATACTTAATTGTAGTTTTCATGTTGTGATGCTCTTGGAGTGAGTATGTGGTAGGGTCCCCAGTTCCTTTCCACGGAGAGTGCCGGTGGTACCTTTTTAGGTAATCATTCTCTCTATTTTATCCGGGCTGGCTTGATCACCCATGGCTTATCGATTTCCTTCAAGGGGTGCCTTG
>NW_023657713.1:15000-25000 GCF_015228065.2 Penaeus monodon
GTTTCCATCGTGGTCCTGCGCCCAGCGTCTACGAGCTTCGCGGAACATCTGAACGGCTATTTCTCTGGCTGCCTGCAGGCGCTGTCGGTACGTAGCGGCTGCGGTCTCGTCCACGTCCTGTTGGTTCGTGTTGCCTACGGGGGAAAATAGGTCTCGTCCTGTCAGAAGAAATAGGGGCGTGTCATTAACGCTTCTGTGGACCGATGTGTTGAGCAAATGGGAGCAAATCGTCCCAATCCTCGGGATGCTCCAGGCTGAGAGTGGCTAAGGCATCCTTTATCACACGGTTGGCCCTTTCTACCATGCCATTTGCCTGTGGGTGGTAAGCTGTAGTAAACATGGTGCGAATTTTCAAGATCCTACATACATCTGTTAATAACCTATTTGTAAACTCGGTACCTCTGTCTGTCAGTAGGGCTTTTGGTGGACCAAAGAGTGTAAGATACTCCTTTAAGATCGCCTCGGCTACTGTTTCGGCGTCTTTACTAGGCAAGGCTATCATCTGAATAAACCTAGTGAGATGGTCAATCAGGACCAGCACATACCGATTTTCTCGTGCAGAATGATGCAAATCTACAAGGTCTGCTGATACTCGGTCGAATGGACCTGTAACATCTGGCATATGTTCTAAGTATGCCCGTCTAGTGAGGCCTTTGCGTCTCTGACAAGGTACACAAGATTTTACGTACCGTCGTGTCTCGGCGAGCATACCGGGGAAATAAAATCTTTCTCGCAGTCTACAATAAGTCCGAAAAATCCCAGGTTGTGCTGCTGTGGGCTCGGAATGCGCATATTTCAGTGCTTCTGCTCGTAAGGTCCTCTGGATAACAATTTGGGCAACCACTCTTTCTGGGAGAGTACGGAGATGGAATAACACCTCTTCCCGTAACTCAAACTCATCAAGGGGGACGGGAAAAACGTCTCCTCGGCAATCTCTCTTCACATAAGAAGTTATCATTTCATTCCACAGTGGGTCCCTGCGCTGCTCAGCGGCTATATTCTGTGGATTTAAAAGGGGATTATTCTCCTGATCGACAGGGTTCACATGTCTACTGAGTAAATCTGGGACATGATGGGCTTTCCCTGGTTTGTAGATAAGCTCATAATTGTGCATTGACAACTCATGCCCCCACCGAGTCATCCTAACAGATTTCGTTGCTTGTTTAAAGACTGAAACCAGCGGGCGGTGATCGGTGTAAATGATAAATCTGCGACCGTAAAGATATGGATTATAATGCCTAACTGCCTCCACCACAGCAAGAGCCTCCAAATCAATAGTGGCGTAGTTTCGTTCGGCATCCCTTAGCTTGCGGGAAAAATATGCCACAGCATGAGGGTGACCATCGGCATCGCGCTGTATCAGGCACGCGCCGATTGCAACGCCAGAAGCATCTGTATGCAATTCGAAGGGCTTAGTAAAGTCTGGTTTGCTTAAACAAGGGCATATAGTTAATGCGTGCTTGAGCTGGTCGAAAGCCTTCTGCTGGTTGATTTCCCAATGGAATTTCATGTTTTTCTTTAACAAGTTAGTTAGGGGATTTGCAACCTCTGCATATTTTGGTATATGGCGTCGGAAAAACCGGTCGCTCCTAAAAATTGTCAGACCTGCCTGGGTGTACGAGGGGGTTTCATCTTGGCAATCGCCTCTACCTTCTCCGGGTCTGGTAAGACTCCTTGTGGTGTGATCAAGTGTCCAAGAAACTTAAACGTATCTACTGCAAATCGGCATTTCGCAACATTCAGACGAAAACCTGCGCGAGAAAGCAGCCCTAATGTCTCATGAAGGTGCTCAAGGTGCTCCTCAAACGAGCGTGAATACACAACGACGTCGTCCAAATATGCTAATGCGTGACGCCCTAAAACAGGATTGAGCACCGCGGCGATCGCACACTGAAACGTAGATGGAGCCGTGGCGAGGCCGAATGGCATTCGACGGAACTGAAAGAGCCGCGCTCCATCACTGAATGCGGTTTTCGGACGGTCTCTCTGAGCTACTTCTATGGTCCAGTACGCAGATCTAGCGTCTAACAGGGAAAACCACTGAGTGCCTGATAATTCATCTATTGCCTGATCAAGCCGAGGAATCGGATAGGCGTCGGCAATAGTAATCTTGTTTAATTTTCGGTAATCTACACAGAATCGTGCCGTTCCGTCTTTCTTAGTAACGAGCACCACGGGGGATAACCAAGGGGAGGCAGAGTGCTCTATAATTCCATCTGCGAGCATCTTATCACATTCGGAGCGGATTTGAGTGCGGGTACGCTCGGGTAATCTCCATTGTTTCGTGCGTATGGGCTCTTGACTTGTCGTACGAATATTATGTTGCAAATGGGGGATCGTGCCCATGGGGACTCCGTATCAAACAAGGAAGCATGGTTGCTAAGTAATCTTAGTAATGCTTCTCGCCTAACTGACCCAAGATGTGCAAGATCGGCCTTAGGAATTTCGACCGTATCGCCTGTAGAGTCGTTACAGCATTCACCTCACATGAACAATTTGAAAATACCTGGAAATCATCCTCGGCATATCCAAAATCATTTAAACCAAACTCTTGATCAAAATCATCTTCAAATCAACAAACTGACCATGTAATTCTTCATCAAGATCCAAATTATGTTTAAAATTTACATCCTCTGCATTCAAAGATTGTACATTATGGGAACTTTTCGCCTGCCATTTACATTCGTAATTAGGCTGTGGATCATTGGATGGTTCAACCTCAGATTCTATTACTCGGGTAATGGACTCTAGTTTAGCAATAGGAAAACCTGGCTCGAAAATGACTGGCTTCTCACGGTCGTTAACCACCCATACACTAAGTTCATTATCTTTTACATTCAAGACTGAATAGGGGACAAGAACCTGTGTCGTTTTCCCTATGACTTCACTCACAGTATCGTGTAACCCATCAGCTATACAATGAATAAATCGGCCGGCACGCGGCGGGCAAACTGTAGCTGTTAAGCATCGTGCCGTCGCTGCTACTCGGGACGCGCTTCGAGAGCTGCTCTTATTTGGCGAGTGACGACAGGGCAAAGAGAGTAATCCTAAGGATGAACAATCGGTAAACTGTACCGCGATTTTAATACCGTTAAACAATGCATAACTACGGACAGGAGAGTGGTTAAGGACCATTTTAAAATTGAATCTCCGAATGAAATCCACTCCGAGGAGAATATCTCCCGGAAATCTTATGCTATCATCAACCACACGTACAGCGTGAGTACATTTAACTCTTTCAGATAAGGTAAAGAGAAGTGTACAAATTTCGGCTGCACGGAAGGACTCTCCCGACGCGCCTCGTAAAGGTTGAAAGGATGGCCTTGTGGAAATTCTTTGTAACTGAGAGACGAAACTCTTACGTACAATTGTAACTTCACTGCCGCTATCAATGAAGCAGGTGGTTTTTATTTTATTTACAATAATGGCTACTAGCGGTCTGCCAGAAGCAATATGACCAGTAATAGGAGCTGTATGCTGAGTCTGATTAATTCTGTTCGCGATACGACTCGCGCCTGTGACCCCGAGGCATCGCTTCACGGGCAGCTGGGGTTGGCGACCCGCGAACCCTCGGAAACCAGCAGTTATTCGCGAGGTGACCCGTCCTCGAGCAATTATCGCATTTAAGCATGGGGTTTCGGCTCGCTCGACAATCTTGCGTATCATGTGTAGAGACCTTGTGGAAAGAACAGTATGGGCGAGTTTGTTTTACATTAGAAACGGGCTTGTGGCCATTGTTACGGGGACGTACAGATAGTTCGAAAGCGACGGGCGGTCCTTCGACTGACGCGGAGTTACACTGCAAGTGCCAAATTTTCTGTGCGGTGTCTACTAAATCGGGTAGGGGTTTCTCCTCCACAATCACTAACGCCTCATGCAGCCATTGCGGCAGCCCCTGCAAAAATATACGGCGCATTAATTCGTCGGGCGCGCCGATAGCTCTCGGGTAGTCTCGTACTCCTTGGTATACAACGGTTTCTACTGTAACAAAGAAATCACACGGGGAGACTGCTCCTTATTTGTACTTATCGAGGTGACGAATATATATACATATGTAAATATATATACATATATATCTATATGTATATATACATATATATATATATATATATATATATATATGTGTGTGTGTGTGTGTGTGTGTGTGTGTATGTGTGTTTGTGGGTATGTATGTGTATAAATCTGTGTGTGTTTATACATATAGATATTTATATGTGTATATATAATATATGATTTATTATCGGAAGTAACAAATTCAAAATCCATCAGACACCACCAATAGAACAGCGATAGAGAGCTCAGGCGAGTCAATTGTCTTTGAGGATATTGAAAATTACGGGAAATCGTGGCGCTAGTGCTCGACACCCCTTGCGAGGCAGACACGCTCATCAAAGGAACCGAAACCGTCATAGCAAGAATTGATATGCAAACGGCGCATTGAAGGATCACGTGTATGCTCACTATCTGATAAACCCGCATATTCATTCTCAACATATGGAAACCCGTTACTGTGCCGTAAGGAGAGGGTCTCGCCCACACTCCTTCAGATGGGATAGACAAGGGCCTGCCCTGCCTGCCTCAGTTCCTCTTGACGAGATGAATCTATCGAGAGCGACTGAACAGGGCCCAGAGGGTAAGAGTTTACAAACCTTCGTCGGCGACTGCACACTTATGTTCATAGGCTGTTTAGTATTTAGTATGAATCAAAAACGTTCTTTCAAAAACTCTCCTGACGGCTTAATGAATAAGATTAGTATCTTAACGTACTGAAAGGTACAACGCATAGCACCCGAAATGATAATAAATGCTTCATGTGTGAAAAACTAAGAACTGGACACCATGGAGAATTGGGCAGTTACTGGCAAATTAGCGGATTAGACTGTTGAGCAAACAGCGACAAATCCTAGCCAATGAAAACTTCAGAAAATGACGTATATTGTCATTCTGGTAGCCATTCTGTCATGGTTGCCATATTGTCATTCATGTCATTGTAATTCTGATCGTCATATTTTAATTTTGGTTGCCATATTGCCATTCTGGTTGTCATGTTGCCATTCAGATTGCTACATTGTCATTCTGGTTGTTATATTGTTACTCTGGTTACCATATTGTCATTCTGGTATTCATTCTGTCATTCTGGTTGCCATATTGATGTATTTTTCCTTTTGACTCATTGTCATTTTTTATTACAAATGAATAAATATAGAAATTGATTTGTTTATTATTTTGATGACAATCAGTTAAAAATTCTGTTGTTTATTAAACTGAATCGTTTGATTTCAGTCAGCAGCTGAAATTACGTAATTTTTTTGATTGATGATACACAATTGCTTCCGGTAATAATTAATTTCCTTGTTAATTTATCATTACGGTTATATGTCTAATCCTCCATTCAGCAGATGATTTTGATCCGCCCGGGGCACTAATTACCCTCATTAATCCCCACTAATAAGGACAGGATAATGATAAGCGAATAAGTTTATGTTTATCATCATTTATTGTTTATTTACTATATTTATTTTATTATTATTATTTTTTATTATGTTTGTTATTCTTTCATGATTTAAATATATTGTTAATATTGTATCTGTTATTTATTCACTTATCATTTTCATGATTGTATTCATTATCTATTTATATTTTTATTATTTTAGTGTTGTATTTATTATTTGATAATTAGTTTTTTTATTATTGATACTATTGTACTCATCATTTATTCATTATCTTTTATTACTGAATTTCTCCTTTTTTATCTATTTCTATTTCTATTTCACTGTTCATTATATATTTATAGTTATTTTTGCAATCAATTCTCAAATTATTGATTTTCTTATTTTTTTCCTTATTATTATTATTATTATTATTATTATTATTATTATTTTGTTGTTGTTGTTATTATTATTATTACTACTACTATTGCTATTTATAACTATTTATTATTGTATTTATTATTTGACAATTTGTTTTTTTTTATTATTGATACTATTGTACTCATCATTTATTCAATATCTTTTATTACTGAATTTCTCCTTTTTTTTTAATCTATTTCTATTATTTTACTACCGTACATATTATTTCACTGTTCATTATATATTTATAGTTATTTTTGCAATCAATTCTCAAATTATTGATTTTCTTATTTTTTTCCTTATTTTTTTTCTTATTTTTATCGTCTTCATGTATTGTCTTTTCTTACAATTAATATATATATATATATATATATATATATATATATATATATATATATATATATATATTATTCCACTTTCCGTGTTCTTCTTATTATTCAACTTATTCTTTTCTTCTTATTATTAGTAGTAATCTTATTCTCTTCTTATTGTTCCATTTTATTTGGATCGCTTCTTCCCCTTTTCGTCTTCTTCTTTTTCTTTGTCTCATTCTTCCCTTATTGCTTCGTCTTATTTGGATCGCTTCTTCCCTTCTTCTGTTCCTTCCGAGTCTCCGGCTGCGCCTTCGAGCAGCGTCGTCGTTCCAGGCAATGAAAGAAGACTCCCACTGGATGATCCAATGGCGGGCCTCCTTCCTCGTCGAGCCCCTCCTCCCCCTCTTCTGTGAGGGCGGAACTTAGTGCCAGTTGGAGGTGTGGCTGAGGGAAGAGAGGCGCCGAGGGGGCGGAGCCTCGTGCTGTTGGGGGTGCGGCCAGCATGAGAGGTGGGCGGGGTCAGAGGCGCACACACACACACACACACACACACACACACATTTACACACACACACATACACACACATACACACACACATACACATAGACAGATAGATAGATTGATAGATAAATAGATAGGTAGATATGTATTCATACATACATTATTCAACTTACCTACATATCTACCTATGTACAGTATATATATACATCTGTATATATATATATATATATATATATATATATATATATATATATATATATATATATATATATATTTATCTATCTATTTATCTATTTATATGTATGTGTTTCTGTGTCTAGAAGTATGTATATATCTATGCTTTATATGTCCAGTTAGCTAAGTGGCTATCTACCTACCTTCTTACCTACATTTATATCTACTTACCTACATATCTACCTATCTAGTTATCTACCTACCTACCTACGTATCTGTCTGTCTATCTACCTACCCATCTCTCTTGCTAGTCAACCTTCCTACCTGCCCATCTATCTATCTGTGTATCCACCTGCCTATATATCTTGGTTAAGTTAAGTTACGTTAGGTTTAGTTGTATTTTGTTATATTACGTTAGGGTAGGCTTGAATAGGTTAGATTTGGTTTGGTTAGGTTTGGTTAGGTTAGGTTAGATTAGGTTAGTTTTATTTAAGTTAGGTAGGTTGGTTTTGGTTAGGTTAGCTGAAGTTTAGTTGGGATAGATTATGTTATTTTATGCTAGCTTAGGTTTAGTTGGGTTAGGATACGTTAGGTAGTTAAGTTATATTAAGTTTAGTTAGGTTAGATTTGGTTAGGTTAGGTTTAGTTATCTTCGGTTGTATTAGATTAAAATAGGTTTAGTTATTTTGTCCTTTTATGTTATGTTAGATTAGGTTTTAATAGGTTAGATGTATTTATGTTATGTTATGTTATATTATGCTAGTTTAGGTATAGTCAGGTTATGTTTCGTTGGATGAGGTTTGGTTAGATAATTTAGATTCGGTTTATTTAGGTCAGAGAAGGTTTAGTTACGTCATGTTGTGTTATGTTAGATTAGGTTTCATTAGGTTAGGTTAGATTAATCTCATAAAGTTAGTATGGTTAGATTACGTTTAGTTTTACTAGGGTTTAGTAAGATTTGGTTTGGTTAAGTTAGTTTAAGTTAAGATAGATTAGCTTTAGTTTCGTTAGATTAGCTTAAGTTAAATTCGATTTGGTTTAGTCAGGTTAGGTTAGGATAGAGTGTTTGCTACGTTAGAATAGTTTACATTTAGTTCAGTTAGTTTAGCTTATGTTTGTTTGGGTTAGTTCAGGTTCAGTTAAGTTAGGTTAGGTCGGGTTTTATTAAGGTTAGGGTAGGGTAGGGTAAGTTAGGATTGGTTAAGTTACATTATTTAACGTAAGTAAATGTAATCCATCATTATTTAACCTAACCTAACTAAACCTAATCATACTCAACATAACCTAAATAAACCTAATATTAATTAACATAACCTAATATAACATAAGATAATATAACGTAAATTGATCCTAATCTAAATTAATGAAACTACTTACCCAAAGCAAACTAACTTACCCTAACCGTTTAATACGTACGGTTAGGAGGTGTAATCAAGTGTTGTAATGTGTAATCAAGTGTTGTGGAAATGAGGGACAGGTCATGTTCAAATGTTGGAGTGTATGTGGTGTAAAATGTATGAAACAGCGAGAGAAAAGAATGGTAAGTCGTAACCTGAGCGAGGAGACGAGCACGGGGATTTCACCACGTGTAAAGGATTTCGGAATTAACAATTTGTTTATCAATCAGCAAAGCTATCAGTATTTACTTCCCTTACAGGCCAATCAGCAAAGCTCATCAGTATTTACTTCCCTTACAGGCCAATCAGCAAAGCTTATCAGTATTTAAGAATAAGTGGAAAAAATATCACAGAACCTGAATGTTTATTATAAAAGGCACAAGTTTAAAAAGTTAGGACACAAAGCAGATCCCTTAAAATAACAAGACTAAAATGGAACTGAAAACTAGTTCCTTTTGTTTAAGACTTTAAAATCCATAAAAAATGAAAGCCATTACGACAATAAAAGAGCACCAGCCTAATATTCACTCGCCCGAGTGTATATGCATCTAGATGAACACTCTGCCACGAAAAAAAAAGTTCTCGAAAACCATAATACCTTCCTCGAAGGTGGGCCGTAATTAGATCCGAAAAAAGGGGGGGGACACAAAAAACAGAGGACAGCCCAGTCTAGGGTGCCTCCTGCCTCAGCCTGCAACGGCTACTGTCCGAGAAGGCGAGAACCGCCTAATTATAGAAGATACGAATCTTTATGTGTTTTTTTTTTCTCTCTCTCTCTCTTTGGCCAGGCAAACCCTAACGATTAGGTGGAAAAATATCCCTTTAAAGTCAAGTTTGTTTTAGAAAATGAATTTAGTTATAAAAAATGCTAATAACACTAATTAAAAGAAAACTAAAGAGCTATTACCACGCTCCCACGTGGTGATGAATGTGGCACTACATAGAGAGGTGCTCTCATAATTAATGCTAATAGGCTTCCATAAAACACGAAAAGATAAAACAGGAGAAATATATATATATATATATATAATATATATATATATATATATATATATATATATATATATATGTAAACTAAATATCCCCGCTCCATCCAGCTTGTATTAAGGACAGGAAAGTTAGTAGGTCTATACTTAAACCTGGAGTGAGGTACCGTAGAGTTTTTCCAAGGCGACACCGCGGCTTATACACGAGGTCGGGCTGCTGAAGAAGAAATCCATAAATTTGTGTTAATTTTTTTTTCATTATAACCCCACAGTCCACTACAATAACAAAAATGATGATAATAATGATAATGATAATAATAGTTCTTATAATATTGTTATTGTTATTATTATTATTGTTATTATTGTCATTATTATTACTTTTATTATTAGTATAATTGCAAAAATACTTATAACTGTAAAAAATAGAATAATAACGATAATAATTAAAATAATGATATAAATAATGATTATAGAATTCATATTATTAATTTTGTTATTATTAGTATATTGCAAAAAAATATATATATCATAGCTGAAATAATTGCAATGATAATGATAATAATTATGAAAATAGTTGCTATAATGATGATAAAGCTGATAATAATGCTGATAATGCTGATAATGATGTTGATAACGATGATAATAATCATTATAATAATAGTAATCGTCTCCATTTATAATTAAAAAAAACAAAGGAAGAAAATCCCAAAATTAGAAAAACCGCCAAAATCTAGCGAAATATAGTGTTTTGAGAAAATACTCGAAACCCTATTTTTTT
>NW_023657713.1:27500-37500 GCF_015228065.2 Penaeus monodon
TATTATGGTAATAATGATAATAATAACCAGAATTCTATTAATCATGACAATATTCATGATAAAATTGAGAATAAAGGGAATTTCGATTATATTTGATGATTATTAATATTATTACTATTATCATTATCATTATCATTATTATTATTATTATTATTATTGTTATTATTATTATTATTACTATTATTATTATTATTATTATTATTTTCATTATTATTATTATTATTATTATTATTATTATTATTATTTCTTTAATCATTAGTATTTTTGCCAAAAATTATATTATAACTGTAATAATAACAATAATAATAATAATAAGTATAATAATAATAATTATAATAATAATAATCGTTATAATATTGTTATTAATGTTATTATTTTATTATTATCATTATTATTATTTTTACTGGTAGTATAATTGCAAAAATAAAAATTATAACATTAGTAATTACAGTAATAAAGATATTAATTATAATAATGATATAAATTATTATTAAAAAAACGTTATTTTTGTAATTATTATTGTTATTACTATTATTTTTGTAGTTGTTATTAGTTTAGTTGCAAAAACATATATTATAACTGCAATAATTGCAATAATAATTATAATAATTGCAATAATAATTATAATAATTGCAATAATGATGATAATAATGTTGATAATGATGACGATAACGAAAATAATGATGATAATCATGACAATAATGATGATAATAACAGGAATTGTGTCCATAGATAATAAAAAAGGGAAAAGAAAAAAAATCCCGAAACTCGAAAAAGTGGCCAAATCTAGCGAAATATAGCCTTTTGAGATTAAACTCCAAAATGACCTTTTCACGATTCATTTGATGATTTTGGAAATTATTAGGGTAATAATGATAATAATTACCATAATTCTATTAATCATGACAATAATGATGATAAAAGTGAGAATAAAGAGAATTTCGATAACATTTGATGATTATTGATATTATTACTATTATCATTATTATAATCATTAATATCATTATAATTATTATTTTTATTACTACTATTATTATTATTATTATTATTATTATTATTATTATTATTATTATTATTATTATTGTTATTACTATTATTGTTATTACTTTAATTATTAGTATTATTGCCCAAAAATACATTATAACTGTAATAATAACAATAATAATAATAATAAGTATAATAATAATAATACTAATCGTTATAATATTGTTATTAATGTTATTATTCTTATTATTATCATTATTATTATTTTTACTGGTAGTATAATTGCAAAAATAATTATTAGAACAGTAATAATTACAGTAATAACGATATTAATGAAAATAATGATATAAATAATTAATATAAAAACGTTATTTTGTAATTATTATTGTTATTACTACTTTTTTATAGTTATTATTAGTATAGTTGCAAAAAAATATATTATAACAGCAATAATTGCAATAATAATGATAATAATTGCAATAATGATGATAATAATTGCAATAATGATGATAATGATGATGATAATGATGATAACGATAATAATGATGATAATCATGATAATAATGATGATAATCATGATAATAATGATGATAATAACAGGAATTGTGTCCATATATAAAAAAGATAAAAGAAGAAAAATCCCGAAAGTCGAAAAAGCGGCAAAATCTAGCGAAATATAGCCTTTTGAGAGTATACTCCAAAATGACGTTTTTCCGATTCATTTGATGATTCTGGCAATTATTAGGGTATAATGATAATAATTACCAGTATTCTATTAATCATGACAATAATGATGATAAAAGTGAGAATAAAGAGAATTTGGATAACATTTGATGATTATTAATATTATTAATATTATCATCATTATTTTATTATTATTATTATCATTATTATTATTATTATCATTATTACTATTATCATTATTATATCATCATCATCATCATCATCATCATATATTATTATATTATTATTATTATTATTATTATTATTATTATTATTGTTGCTATTTTTATTATTACTATTACTATTATTATTATTATTATTATTATTATTATTATTACTTTAATTATTATTATTATTGCCCAAAAATATATTATAACTGTAATAATAATAATAATAATAACAATAATAATAATAATAATGATAATAATAATAATAATAATAAGTATAATAATAATAATAATAATCGTTATAATATTGTTATTAATATTATTATTGTTATTATTATCATTATTATTATTTTTACTGGTAGCATAATTGCAAAAATAATTATAACAGTAATAATTACAGTAATAACGATATTAATTAAAATAACGATATGAATAATTATTATAAAATCATTATTGTAATTATTATTTTATTACTATTATTTTTGTAGTTGTTATTAGTATAGTTGCAAAAACATATATAATAACTGCAATAATTGCAATAATAATTATAATAATTGCAATAATGATGATAATAATTGCAATAATGATGATAATTATGATGATAATGATGATAATGATGATGATAACAATAATAATGATGATTGTAGTGGGGCGTAGACCCAGTAGACTTCAATATGTCTGGTTGAGTTTGGGCTTAACCGAGAATATAGACTTTATTTGGGAAAAGATTCGTCTGCAGTGAACAGATGTACATTTCGGGCTGTAACTATCTACGGTATGGGACTTGGGAAAAAATAATGTTTAAAATTTTTCTCGGAGACTTCAACACCATCCAAGTAACGAGACTTTGTACAAAGACCACCTCTACGTTCCCGTCATTGGGAAAGAGCGTAGACCGACCTCAGCTCCGGGACACTGTCGATCGGGTTTTATAATCGCTTCAAGAGGACTCTCGTGACTGAATCCTAAAGACGAAGCATAGCGTGGCCAGACTTAAAATAAATAAATTCTTATCTGCACAGGCTCTTGCAGACATCCAGGACATTGGTGACGACAGTGTGACCCTGCCAGAGAGGTGAGAAAACAAGTAGTCCCGCGTGGCTCAAGGGCGGGTGTGAACTATCAGACATAGGATCACTCCACAGAACAGAAGCTGGCTGATGGGCCCGGCTGCCGTCCATCTGGAGATGATCTGAAAAAGTAGAAATAGATTAGAAAGAAGTAGGAGAAACAGGACGACTGAATATGGCAAGATTAGCAGGAAAAAGACGGGATTAGTGACGTGTTATCGGGTTGACTATTGTCAAGACTAATCCCGGTTCCATGGCCAGGATGAAGGCAAGGCTCTGAAAGAGAACAGGCTGCAAGCGTATTAGGATCCAAGCCATACAGGGTTATGTTACAGGAAAGACACAAGGGACAGCATGCAATCCGCCGGGGCTCTGAAAGAAGGAAGATAATGGTGAGTGGAAGATAAGGAAGAGTGGTTTGCCCATTACTTGTCCCAGTCAGACCCAGGGTCCCATGGCTCATCATCTACCCCCCATGTCAGGCTCCGGGTCCGGAGGGAAAGTGCCGTCCAAACGGGGGAAGTCGTCCGGGGGGACGAATTGCGCACTTACCCGAAATGCCTTGAATTTATTGGGGTGCAGAGTGACTTCCTGCTCATTTGAATGTAGTCTCCTCACCATTATCACGGGTCCGGGCTTTTTCAAAACCCGGACTGGCCCTAACCATCAGGGACCTAGGAGTCTGGTTCCATGACTGGGGTGCAGAATAACGCTACGATGCACGAAGACCAGATCCCCTTCGTTATACTCCCGCGGTCGAGCCCGCTGTCTTCGATCGTGATCGGCGGTCCAACGCTCACGAGCTTTTCGGGCGGCCTCGCTAGCTGCCACCCGAGCTGCACGGAGTGAAGACAAGGCCCCTTCGGAATAGATCGTGTGGTTTGACCCCGCAAGCGGGAAATGACTGTCCCGACCAGTGAGAAGGTACAATGGGACGTCATTTACGCTCCGGTGTATGGAGGAATTGATGATACGGTAATAGATCGTCCCAACCATCGGGATCATCCATCTGGAGCGTGCTCAGGGCGTCCTTGACCACCCAGTTCACCCTCTCCACCATACCGTTGGCCTGCGGATGATAGACTGTGGTGAAGAGCGACTTCACCTGAAGGTGGCGACACCTTGATGTACGGCAGACGGAACGGCATGAACCGCATCCAAAGCGGCGCCACGCAGCGACTTTGGGATTACGAGTTGAAGCATGACCCGTTCGTACTCGGTCCCGAAGTTCGAATTGTTCTAGTGAAAGAGGGATACGCTTCGGCGGCGCTCCTCCAGATACTCTATGAGCTGCTGCCAAAGGGAATCGCCTCGCTGATGACGCTCCACCAAGCCAGGCTGCAATAAGGGGCTATCAAGGTCATCAATGGGCGCGATCTGACGACTGAGCAAGTCAGGGACGTGATGGACCCAACCTGGTTTATAGAGAAGCTCGAAGTCGTAGAATGTCAGTTCGTGTGCCCATCGCGTCATCCTTACCGATGCTGTTGGCTTGTGGAAGACAGATACCAACGGTCTGTGATCTGTAAAGATACGGAACCGTCTCCCATACAGGTAAGGGTGATAATGCCTAATGCTCTCAACCACAGCGAGAGTTTCCAGGTCGATGGTCGGGTACCTGGCGTCCCTTAGCTTCCGAGAAAAATATGCAACTGGATGGAGGTCTCCATCCTTATCCAGCTGCATGAGACAAGCACCGATCGCCGTGCCCGAGGCATCGGTGTGAAGCTCAAAGGGTTCCTCAAAATTTGGCTGGATTAAGCAAGGTGCAGTGGCAAGCATTTGCTTAAGTCGTTCAAAAGCCTCCTGTTGACGTTTGCCCCATGAAAATTTTGTATCTTTTTTCAGGATTCGAGTCAGAGGAGATGCGATTCTTGCATAATGCTTGCTTGCTTGCGAAAAAAACCAGTTGCCCCCAAGAAGTGGTGAACGTGCCGTTGACTGCGTGGTGTTTTTATGGCTCGTATCACTGTAACTTTATCGGGGTCAGGAAAAACACCGGCCGGTGTAATCAGGTGGCCAAGAAAACAAAAAGTATCGGTTGCGAAGTGACACTTGGAGAGGTTAAGCCTGAACCCCGCTCCAGCGAGTAACTGCAACACGGTATTGAGGTGGGATAGGTGCTGCTCAAACCCTGAGCTGTACATCACGACGTCGTCGTGATATGCCAGCGCATGGTGGCCCAATACCGGGTTGAGAACGGCGGCGATATCCCTCTGAAAAGTTGACGGGGCCGTCGTCAATCCAAAGGGCATACGCGAGAACTGAAAGAGACGGGAGCCGTCCGAGAAAGCTGTCTTTTCTCGGTCCCTCTCATCCACCTCAACGGTCCAGTATGCGCTTTTAGCGTCGAGGACGCTAAACCAAGATTTACCCGCCAACTGATCAATGGCAGCGTCCATCCTGGGTATGGGATACGCGTCTGAAACCGTTTTCGCGTTCAAGGCACGGTAGTCGACGCAGAATCGTGTCGTACCGTCATTCTTTTTCACAAGCACAGCGGGAGCGAGCCATGGGGAACAAGAAAGCTCGATCACCCCATCTGCAAGCATCTTGTCGCACTCTGCACGAATATACTGCCGCGTACTCTCCGGGAGGCGCCATTGTTTCACATGGACAGGTTGGTCGTCCATGGTTTTGATCTTATGCTTCATGTGTGGCACCACACCCGGAGGCAGCCCTTCGTTAAACAGATCTGGGTAACAATCAAGTACCTGCATGAGCTGTTCACGCTGAACTGACGACAGGTGAGCAAGATCCACCCGGGGAACGACAGCCGCCCCTGCTGATGAGGGGAGTTCCTCATTCTCGAAAGAACATACCGGGAAGACCATAAACTCATCCGTGTTGTAGCCAAAGTCGTTAAGTCCATATGTAAAATCGAAATGGTCCTCGAAGCTCGCCATCAGAACATCTGGTTCGCTTCCATCATCGACTGGAGTCGGGGAAGCCACGCCAAAAGCTCCCCGACTATCTCCGAAGAATGAGCCCACATCTTCCGGGTTGACGCCGGAATCCTGGTCCATAGATTCCTCGTTGTATTCAAGACAATTAGGTGAAACCTCCACGATCGCCGCATAGTCGAGGATGAATCATTGCTCTATCTCAACCGGAGCTCCCTGATCGTTGACGACCCAAACGTCAACCTCCGGTAGGGAGAGGTCCACCAACGAACGAGGTACCAGGAGCTTGGCTGTGTCGCTCTCAACACAAGCCAGTCCGCTTTCCCCGCCGTTCACAAGACATCGCACGAATCAGCCCTGCCCAAGGAGGACAAGTGACTCTCCGCGCGTATCTTACCGCACCTTCTCGGTCCCGTCACCAATACTACAACAACGTATTACGGCCTCTGGTTCATGGTACGTCAGGATACCGAGGGACCGGCACCCGAGAACGAAACACCGAGTCGGGCCCGTTGAAGGTAGCAAAACTAGCCCCAGGAGCAGGGGAGAGATTCAACTTAAAATTAAACCTTCGGAACAGGTCTACGGCTATAAGTACCTCTGCTGCCTGAATCTGTGCCTCGGGGAGCTCCGGTTCCGTGGAACTGTCGCTCCCATCGCCGTTTCTGGCGGTGGATCGTTGTGGTTGTGGTTGTGTTCTGTCGGGCGGTGCACTGCGCTGTTCGGCACGAAAAAAGCACCGCCCAGCCACATGCCCTCGGCGGCCACACCGGTTGCACTGATTACCCTCCCGCACCGCACGACACTCGGAAGCATCATGCGTAGCTACCTGATGGTAGGAACACCAGCGTCGAGGTTCTCGAGTGCGTACTGGCAAATCAGCTAGAGGATCAACCGGAGGGGAAGCTGCCGGGGATCGACCCTCGCGAGGAGTAGAGGAGCGAGGTTTAGGCTCTGCCTCGCTCGAGAAACTGACCAAGGGTTTCTCTACCCGCCCGGCATAGTGCCGATGGTACCAGACTTTTTGGGCTGCTTCGACCACCCGGTAAAGTGGCTGATCCTCTACCAGCAGGAGCTTTTCCCGCATCCAGGGCGGGAGTCCCTGGAGAAAAGTTCTCCACATCAGAGGTTCAGCTGGACCAAGTTCACCAGGATAATCCCGCATGCCTTGGTACACCATGATCTCGACCGCGAGATAGAAGTCCCTAGGGGAAGTGTCTTTGAGTACATACGACCCCAAATGCCGTAGGTACTCTATCGACGAGCACGTTCCCCGGAGACGTTGTCGAAGGGTCTCCTTAAACTCGTCCCAGGTCCCGATCCCGTCGAAGACTGGGGAATTAATGAGTATGTCCGCCATCCCCCTGCAGCTAGCACGGGCGGCACGGATCAGAGCCTCATCCGTCCCGTAAGGATGGGCCTGCTCAACGTGTCGCAACCAGGTTTCCAATTCCTGATTCCTCCGAAGAGCGCGGATCGGGTCGCGTAGGGTTATGCCCTGGTCTAGTGGACGTGGGTTGGCGGGTGTTCGCTGAGAAGAGTGGTCAGTCGTGGCCGCATGCACCCCCGCTTCCACCTGCGATGCAGAGGCCGCAGCTGGTGATCGAGCGTGAAGAGGTTCAGATGCCCTGGACTCCAGTAAACGCACGATATTGGCGTACTGCCCTTCCAGGGTATTGAACTGGGCATGAGCCCTCAAATTTATCCACCAGCTCTTCATACATCGAGAGCGACAGATGGTCAAGGGACTCTAACCTTTGCCCCAAAGTCAAAGACTGAGCGTTATCTACTCGAGGAAAGTCGGGGACCTTGCAGAGGAACCCGAGGACTCATTAGTGGGTTCTCCTAGGGCGCTATTGCGTGTACGAGCCCCAGCACTTACTCTGCAACCTGTTACTTGGCTTGCGATGGACATGCACAAAGGCTTGACCAGGCACTATATAATGAAAAATACTGTTCTATCCCACCGCTGCCTACCAAAAAGACAGTTGTAGCGGGGCGTTAGACCCAGTAGACTTCAATATGTCTGGTTGAGTTCGGGCTCAACGAGAATATAGATTTATTTGGGAAAAGATTCGTCTACAGATGTAAGGTTCCAGGCCTACGGCACGCTGCCACCACCCGATTGTAGGTTTGGGAACCGTGTGTGTTGTGTATGGGGTGTGAATGTTGTATGAAAGAAGGTGGAAGGAAAGTACAGGATGTATGTGCTGAATGTTGGATGTGTAAGTGTGTAAATTTAAAAAGGGAGATAGTGTTGGCAAGATCATAAAATTCTTCCTCTTCCCTTCAGTTTGAGCTTCCACCTGCTGGAAGTGGGAACCCAGGTATAGCAAAGTTATGGTCTGTTCTAGAGTATCAGCTTAATATACTCCGATTCATCTAGCCTTCTTACAGCCTTTCAGGGGTTACGAGAAAGAGTAACCAGCAATGTGCTGTTAAGGAGACCCGAGCCCAAAAACGTTTCAAGCATTCAGCCTTGGTCAGAACCAGAACTTAAGATGTAAATATCATTTGTTCATTTGACTGGGACCGAGTGAAAGCTCTACGATGGCATGATATTTATTTATTGAGCAAATCGCACTCATTAGATGCATACATCACCAATTTGCTCACAGCGGGGGTGATGCACGTGAAAGCCACACCAGATATACTCAAAAATGACTCAATGTATTTTCACTCCATAAGTATTTTTAAACAGAGTGTTAGCACGAACACATACCAATCTCTAATATGAACAAGTTAATCTCCAACCCAAAATGGAGATTAACTTTGAAAAAAAAACAAAAAACAAAAGCAAAACAAACTAGTGCTGATAAACTCTGCATAAAAACAGAAATATCATGTAAGAAACATAATTTAGCGTCGAAGGCCAAATAAAAGAATAACACCAAAAGGGACCACAAGATCACGGACCGCCTGATATCCACAAGGTCGGGCAGGTATCAAGACAACAAATCAAGACAAAGTAAAAAGTAAAATGGCCCTGAAATTATTATGGGCGAGAAATAAACCTTCCTCCCAGGAGGTACGGATCCTCGAGCTGAGGGAAGACAACTAAGTATTGACTTAGTTTAAAATCGTGAAATAGCACACTGGAGGTACGGATCCTCGAGCTGAGGGAAGAAAACTAAGTATTGACTTAGTTTAAAATCAAGAAATAGCACACTGGAGGTACGGATCTTCAAGCAGTGTTCCTTCTGTGTGAAGTGGTCCTTTTATACTCTGACACTTTGAGTTCACAAAGTGCTGCTTTGGGACAGAGAAAGAGTGCACCCCACAGATGATGATGTAGCGTGTCACACACCAAAGTCCAAAAGAGACCAGGTGTCTCCTACACACAACCACTAAATAATACTTAGCTTTGCGGAGACAAACTCGGTAAATCCTGGCGCAAAGCGAGGTAAATCCACAAAGCGGGAGAGCACACGAAAACACCGAGAACGGGACCACAGTACACACAGAAGTCAGGACCCAAAAATATATTATAACTGTAATAATAACAATAATAATAATAAGTATGATAATAATAATAATCGTTATAATATTGTTATTAATATCATTATTGTTATAATTATCATTATTATTCTTTTTACTGGTATTATAATTGCAAAAATAATTATTAGAACAGTAATAATTACAGTAATAACGATTTAATTAAAATAATGATATAAATAATTATTATAAAAACGTTATTATTTTATTTTATTTACTATTATTATTGTAGTTGTTATTAGTATAGTTGTAAAAATATATATTATAACTGCAATAATTGCAATAATAATGATAATAATTGCAATATTGATGATAATAATTGCAATAATGATGATAATGATGATAATAATGATGAGAATCATGATAATAATGATGATAAAAACAGGAATTGTGTCCATAAAAAATAAAAAAGGTAAAAGATAAAAAAAATTCCAAAAGTCGAAAAAGCGGCAAAATCTAGGGAAATATAGCTTTTTGAGAGTAAATTCCAAAATTAGGTTTTTTCCATAAATTTGATGATTTTGGCAATTATTAGGGTAATAATGATAATAATTACCAGAATTCTATTAATCATGAATATAATGATGATAAAAGTGAGAATAAAGAGAATTGGATAACATTTGATGATTATTAATATATTACTATTATCATTATTATT
>NW_023657713.1:47500-66382 GCF_015228065.2 Penaeus monodon
AATATATATAAATATATATTAAATGTATATATACATATATATATATAATATATATATATATATATTTTATATAATATATTTTTATATATATATAATATATATATATATATGTCTGTGTGTGTTTACGTGTGTGTATGTGTAATCGTGTGTGTGTGTGTGAGTAGATGCTGAAGGGATACTGGTCCTACTCTCACGTACGTACATGAGGGTGTAAACAGGAAGTAGGTTAATGAAAACCGGAAACCGCAATCGATTTACGTAACCAATGACCGTAACCACAAGTGATTAACGTAATCAATGACCGTAACCGGAATCATTAATCATAGTTAATGATGTTTAGCATGCACACCAGACTACCTTACGGTCGTTCATGGCGCATCATAGCAGAAAGTAGGCATAATTAAAGTGATTATCATAATCAATGGAAATCATTAACTGACTCTAATGATATCTAACAGGGTGTCCCTCCCCTCCTCTCCAATACAGGCGACTGGACAGAACGCCTCACCTTACGCATCACAACAGGTTAATGACCGCGGAAAGTGATTAACGCAATCAATGATCATAACCAGAATCATTAGTTAATGATGTCTAACACACACGAGTGATCACCCCTCCTAATGAATGAGGCAATCATAATCCAACCCAATGCCAGGTGTCACAGTTGACCCACCACCACCACCACCCTCTTCCATACCCTCCCACCCCCACCCCGCAATATTCATCATGTTTAAACTTGCACCTGGATTGAGAATTGACCCTGTTACAGACGAATGATCATCCCTCCTAATTAATCATAATCCATAAATGTCCCTCTAATGATGTCTAACACGCACACCTAAAGGGTTCCTCCACCCTCCTCCTCTCCAAACCAACCCTCCTTCCCTTCCTACTGCCCCTGCCCCATATTCCTCCATACCTCGTTACAAAGCAATAATAGTAAGAAAAAAAAAAAGAAGCAAACAAACAAATTGCCAGTCACAAGTCCTGCCTAAGGAGATAATACAGCCCTACACTGAAGTGTTTCAGGTGAGTGACCACACCTATAGCTAATGAGCGTGACATGATCTATAACCGTGACAGGGAGAGGGAGTTCCCCTTCCCTCCCATCCTCACCCCTACCTCTCACCCAGACACAGCGTGCTCACCCACAGGTTGTTGATAATACAACCACCTCTTCTTGCTCAGAGGTAATGATGAAATAATCGCAAAGATTATAATCAATATCTTCAAAATGTTTACAAGTGCATAATATAACAAAGGCGCAGGCCTAATAAAAATAATTCAACAGAAATTACTTAATTTCGCAGAATGATTGATAAGCTTGCGACCTCCTCTCATCTTTTAACATGTTATACTAACCGTTCTTACATCCCAAAGACATCATAATAAAAATATAGTTCACTGAAAAGGATCATGAAATTCTTGTTGCACTTTATTATGACTCTCAAGCTTACATAAACACACGTCCTAAGAGACGATAACACAAATAACAGGCTTAATTTTTTTGTGTAAATGTAAAATGCAATTACCACTATTTCATATGTTTGCACCTTTCATGCTTATAAAAATAACAGGTTAATTACCTAATAGTTTGAAAAATCGCTGGTTTTATTCCATTTAGAGAGCATTAATAGAGTTTTCAAGGTATCTACACCAGGTCAAAGACGGGTTTCCCCTTCGTATTTACGCCTGAACACCTAAATATCTACCAACTAGCGTCACTACCCGCCCCGCTTGTCGACTCAGCTATGTTTTTCTAATTAACCTCAAGGGACAATGCAGTGTTTTTCCTAAAATGTTCCTACCTCATTTCTCGATTTTTTACAATCTGCAATGCAACTTTCCCTTAAGGCCCATATGTATAACTATTGTTTGACCTTGTAACTGACTCGACAAATGACCGTGTTACAGACGAGTGATCACCCCTCATAACCAATAACAAATAACCGCGCAAGGGGAAAGAACCCAACCGCGGGAACGGATAAAAGTCGGCCGGGGTAATGACCAAATTAAAGGTTTAAACCAAAAAACGGGGGCCCCTTTTCCCTACCTACCGCCCCCCCCAAACATTCCTCCAAAACCCATTAAAAAAGGCCAAAAAAGTAAGAAAAAGAAAAAACACACAGCCCCCAGCCTGCTAAAAAAATAAAAACAGCCCTACTGAAGTGGTACAGGCGAGTGATCACCCCCCCAAAATGAAAAAGGATATCATTACCCAAAACCCGGGAGGGCCCCGGGGTCACAATGACCCTTCTCCTCATCACCCCCCCCTCCCCTCCACACCAGCCCCGAAATTTTCCCTTTTTTAAACTTTTCCCTGGATCGTAATTAAACCTTGTTACAAACACGGTGATCACACTATACTAATGACGTGATACGATAAATATAAATACCCCAAATCCCAGGTTTTACGAGACCCCACCTCCTCATCCCCCCCTCGCGCCCCCCCACGCCCCGCAATTTTTCATCGTGTTTGAAAAAAAAAAAAAAAAAAAAAAATTGGACCTAGTCGATAATTGCCCCCTTTTTAAGAAAAGGACCACCCCTACTAATGAATAAAAACTGTCATAATCAATAATAAAAAAACCCCTCAAAGGGGAGAGAACCCAAAACGCCCCCCCCCCCCTCTCCCCCATCAGATCGGCACAAAAACAGGTCTGCAAAGGGAACAATAATTCCCGTCCCCCCCCTCGCCGTGACGGGGTTAAAATACAATTAAGCGAAAAGGTTTTAAAAAACGCGTTGTACGTATATACTTTTTTTTTTTCTATTTCCTTTGGTAAAAACCCATTTCCCACTAAATTGCCTTTTTATCCCTCTAAAGGGTTACAAAAAACCCAACGTCCAAAAGGGGCGATAAAAACAAATAACGGGCCTTAAAATTTTTTGTGTGAAAATGAAAATGCGAAAAACCAATATTTCTTTTCTTTGCACGTTTATATTTTAAAAAACCCAAAAAAATTTTAATTACCTAATAGTTTAAAAAGATGCTGGTTTTTTTCTTTTAAGAGCATTATGGGGGTTTAAGTATCTGCCCCAGTGAATCCCACACATAATTTTTTTAAAATCTTTTACAAAGAGGAAATATTTTTTACGTCCACAAATAAAACTTGCACTCAAACCTCTTCATTTTTTTTGAATAACTTAAATACAATCATGCCAATAAAAAACACGGGTATGTTTTAAAATCCTTCACCTAAAATTTTTTCACTGTCACTATTTTCTGTAGTGGCGAAAACAAAAAGGGACCCATTTTAAACATCAAATTTTAAAAAATTCAAAAAAGAAGGTTTTGGCCAAATTTTTAAAATAATTTCCCTCTTTTTAACTAAACTTTTTTATAAAAACCAAAAAATTTTTATAAAATATAAAAAAAAATTGAGGTAAAAAAATATAACTTTTTTGCCCCTCATTTTATAAGGCTTTTTTTCCCTTGGGTTGGGTGTTTTGGGGAAAAAGGGACCGGGAAAAAATTAACCTAAACAGGGCCCTTTTGGGGTATTTTTCCCCCGGGGGAGTAAATATATACATGGAAACCCGCGATGCGATAGATTTTAAAGCAAACACCATGAAAATTTTCCCAATTGTAATGTTTGGAGTGTTTTTTTTTTTTTTTTTTTTTAAAACCAGGTTTTTCAACAACTAAATTTTATTTTTCCAAATAAAAAAATTCTTTGAAAAATTCAAAAAAAAGGTATTTTCTTTTTTCCTGTTTTTTCGTCTACATCAATTTTTCTTGTTTTACCGGGTTAGTACACGAAAATTTGTTAAGGTGAATACCAAAATGATAAACCCTATCTTTGCGATAGATTTTCCTCCTCGGGCCATTTTTTGGGGTAAATCCCGTTATGGTGTAGGCGATGTGGAAGGAGAAATTTTGTTTTGCACAATTGTCTCTAATGTCCCCAACCACCCCTCCCCCCCTTTCCCCAAATTGCAATATTTGTAAATGAAAAATGCGTTTACCACTTTTTAAATAGGGTTTGCCCCTTTTCATGCTTTTTAAAACTAACGGGTTAATTACCTAAAGATTAAAAAGCCCTTTTTATAAGCTTTTATAGAAAAAATGCCTTTTTTTTAACCCCAAAACACGGTACAATATGCCCTAAATAGTACTAGCCCTCCTGAAATTATCAAATATGGTTTGTTTTTTTTAAATTTTTTTTTTATACTTTCTGCCAGTCAGATGCTATTTTTTAAAATTGTAATGTTTTTTTTCCTGCTGATATTACTTTATGGTGTTTGGGTTTTTAATGGATTTTTGTGAAAAAGGATGGCCAGCCAATAGTTTTATAAAAATAAATGGGATCCCAAATAGGAGTTTTTTTTTTCAAAAAATGTTTTATACTTTTTTTAATTTTTTTTTGGGTTGAATATCCCAATTTTTTTTTTTAATACCCCCACTTAACCTTCCCTTTTTCGGGGCTTTTCGAATGGGTTTGAAAACAAAAGTTTTCGTTTCCATTATTTTTTTGTTTTTACATAAAAGGAAAACAACAAATACTCTAAAAGGCATAGGGAAATTTGGAGGCCATCACGCCAGTATTCGAAAAATTTGAAATGAACCCTCCTATTTCGCCCCATGTTCCCCTTTAAAAACCCCCGGGTTACTAAAAGAAAAGCACAAGTATATATCCCCAATTTAAAAAGAAAACTATTTTTCCTGTGGGGTACCTGCTTTAAATTTAAAGAATTTTAAAAGGGGGGGGTTTTTATTCCCGGACCCCAAATAATAAAAAGATTCGGATACGGGCAAGCGGGTTTGGGGTACTTTGAACTTTCCTTTTATTTAAATAGGATCTTTAAATTATTTAATATATATTATATATTATATTATATATATATAATATATAATATATATCCCATATATATATTTTATATATATATAAATAATATATATAATATATATATATATATTATTTACACACACCCACACACACCCCAAAAAAAACCAACCTTAAAACGTACCATCCATACATACATATCTTTTGACTTTAAAGCATATTATTCATTCATGTTTTGTTTATTTTAATTACGTAATTACAGATAAATAGATATTCATGGTGTCTGAATGCATGGTGTGGGGGTTTTTTTTCCTAGAGTGTGCCTTTTCCTGCGGGGTCTGTAAGTCAGGGGGAAATTTTTTGGCTTATACATGAACTTCCCACGAATGACCTCCCTGAACATGTTGCTCTTGAGTTCCCATTGAAAAACATGGCGCGGGCGTCAGGGGAGAGGGGGGTGGGGGCGGCCCGTATTTTCTGCGTCGCCGGCGTTGATCGAGCGCCCTAAAAGGGAAGGCGACTGGGTTTTCATCGGTGGGCGGACTTCGGGGCCCCAAAGACACACGTGCTCTCATCGCACAGCGTATGAGGAGGGCCAAGGTCACAAAAAAGGGAGGAAACAAGGGATCTGGATAGGGTTTTTGGTTTGATGGGGATGAAGTGGTGGTGAGGGGAAGGGGGGAAGGGGTTTGGGGAAATAGGGGAGTTTTAAATCGCTCTAAAACCCATTTTCTTCTTTTGTCCCCTGTCTCTCTCTTCTCTATCTGTTGTTTTTCCCTATCTCTCATATCTCTCTCTCTTGTTCATTTTGTCTGCAAAACCTTTTTTTTCTCCTGCTCTTTTTTTGTATCCTTACACAAACTCCCATCCTTCCCCACCCACTAACCACGGGCCCATCCCTACAAACTGCCCCTTTCCGTACACCACTGCCCCATTCACTACACCAAACTCACCCGACACCAATGCCCCATCCACTACACCGCCCCCCACCCCTACACCCTGCCCCATCCACTACACACTGTCCCATCCACATCCCCAATGCCCCCCCCAAATTTTACCCCACTCCCTCACCCACTACACCACTGCTTCATATATTTAAACCACTGCCCCCTACCCCACCATTTGCCTCACCCACTAACCCCCGCCCCATCCCCACAGAAATGTCCCATATAGGGCCAACTGCTCCTTTTACTTCATTGTTGTTTTCGCTCCCCTCCCCCTCCCCAGACCCCCGGAAGCTACCCCAAGGGTTACTTACGAGGCGGGCCCGTTGCTGCTTTTCGAGGAAACCATCGTACCCTTTGGGTTTCGTAGCTTGCGGTTTTTTTGCAAAAGGGGTTGGGGGTTTTGGTCCTTGCGGCAGTTGGCGCTGCGGTTCAAGTGGCTCACGTGGCCTTGCTCCCGGGGGAAAAAAGGGCGGGAGGTTGAAATTTGGGTGTGGTAAGGCTTTGGTGTAGCAACGAAAGGGCGGGGGTTGAGGGCCCGGAGACCTCCTTTCGAGATAGTCGGGGGAGGGGAGTGGGAGGAATGGCCCTTGCGGGAAACCTAGGGCTAAGGGGGCAAAAAAAAAAAAGGGGGGGAAAAAGGCCCAAGCTGTTTTTTGGCAATGTGGAGGGGGTTTTATCGGTATGTCTGGAAACCCTTTAAGGAAAAAGGTGGGAAAAAATAGCGGGGGTCCGGGGGTTCCCGGTTGTAAAACATATATAATAAAAATATATATATATAGAAAATATATTATATAAAATATATATATATATTATATATATATATAAAATAATATTATATACATATATATAGATATTGAAATAAAAAATAAATTATTTTCAAAATAATACATACATACCCTCTACAAACATATATGTATGTGTAAAATGGTTTTCCCTGTATTACCCCAAAAAAATAAAAATAAATATATAAAATTATATATATTATATAAAATATATATAAAATATATATTATATATATATATATATATAATATATATATATATATAAATATCTTTATGTATACCCCCTAAATTTTTACATGTGTATATACATTGAACCGTATTCATATTGACAAATGTAAAAAGGGATGAATGAAATTAATTCTTCACAATACAAGAGATGTATTTGACCGGTTTGGGGAATTGCTTTCTTCGTCAGAAATAATACAAAAAAATAGAAATTCCCATAAAAAATTTGTTGCTGTAGGTTGTTGCTGTGCCCTTTGGGATAATCAAAACCTCCCCAAATGCCGGTTTGAAAATTAACTCCCCCGTCGCGATGTATCCCTGCTTAAATATTTTTTTTGGGAGTTTTTTTCATCCTTCAGGGGAATATTTCTGCGTCCTTCCGTTTGGTAGATGTCCAGCTTCATTACATGAAACCCCAATGGCTTTGGGAAGGGTTTCTGTGGGGAGGATGTCACTCGATGTTCATTGCCCCTTTGGGGTTTGCGAAACTAGGGCCCTTTTTTTCCCCAAAGTATGCTGTTTTGAAACCGCTGCAGGGTAGCGATATACAAATAAAAGGGGTTTGTTTTGGGGCTGTTTTCTGTAAATTTATTAAGCAGTATTTTTTCCCCGGGATGTGCTGGCGATTCTCACTGTCCTTCCCAAAAAGTTTTTGATCGCCGGGGAAAACTTTTAACATGACGGAAAAATGAGAAAATTTTTAAAAGAGGGTGGGGGGTTTTCCTTTACAAGTTCTCCCCCCGCCTTTTTCTGGGGTTTTAACCCCGGAAGCCTCTGGGATTTTGTGTTTCTGAAAAAAATAATTATTCTGGAACCTCACCCCTCGAAAAAAATTCCCAGGGCTGCAGATCCTCATGCTCTGGGAAAGGCCAATCACAACCCAGTTTTCTTTTTGTTGCTGTGGGCGGAGTAGTAAAGGATATAATCATCTTTATTCGTAGGTTTTTCTGTATACAGAGAAACGTGGGCCCGTCGCCCCCGAGGATCAGAGTGTCCGGGAAAAAGTAGTTTCTGTTTTCTCCTCCCCCTCCACGGTAACGGGTTTTTCTCGTAAAGGGGATTTGAGCGCTTTATTGTATGTTGCAAGCACGACCCCCCGGGGAAAAGGGACGAGGGACGTAATTAGTATCAAGCCGTTGAATCCCCTGCCGATTATATCCCTGTAATTACCCTCTCCACGTTCCATGAACAAGCAAGCCAGGGAACGGCACTAAAGGGGGGACCCCGGGGCGAGCCCACTAATCTGCGGGGATTTACCCCCGAAAATTTCGAAGTAGCCGAACCCCACGCATAATTTTCAAAAGGAAAACAAAAGGTGTCTGGGCAGCGGGAGTTCTGCTTTTGTCATGGGCGGGTTTGCCCTCTCGACTCCCCGGATGCTCTGCCCTGGGGGGTACTTGGTAAAGAGGGATTTAACATAAAAACTGGCAAGCTTTTTTTTTTCTATCCCCCGAATTGGGGGGACGTTAATGAGGTCCCCGAGTTTTTTCAGGGGGGAAAATTCCTGATGCCCCCCATAGCGCCAGAGGGGGGGTTTAGCCAAATTTTGGGCCCAAAAACAATGGGGAGCGCTGCCAATGCCAGAGGTGACGGTCTCATCGGAAACGCCTGGCTTGTGTCCCTTGGGGAGACCTCTCATGGACGGGTTGGGGGGGGGCCTTTTTTTCCAGCAGGTGAATTAGGCTTTTCCCTTTTGGGCTGAACGCAGAAGTAAAACCCTCCCCTTTTTTTAAACCCGGGCCCACCTCCATTTTCCCTTCCCCTTTCTTTATTTTCCCTGAAAACCAAAAAGAATGGGAAAGAAAAATTTTTTTCATTTTGAGTAAAAATCACTTTTTTTCCAAAAAAAACAATGCCACACCTTTACCCGCCTGGGTGTTTGACATGGTCTCGTGGGTCGCGGGGGCCCCTTAAAGCGGAGAATTCGGGTGGGATCCCCGGGGGAGCGCACAAATGAATAAAGCCATACAGCAAGCGTGAACCCCCAGGGGACGAACCCTTTGTCAAACGTAAAATATCGGTCCGGGGCCTGTGGTTCGGAGACTATTCCATTAAGCCCTTTTTTTCCCTTCCCCGGTGCTGTTTTTGAGGCCTAGCGAGAAGGGCTTTTTTTTTCCCAAAGGGGTCGGGGTTTTTTGAAGGACTTTTTTTGAGGAAGATCACTACGTCCACCCTTTTGCCCAAACTTCTCTTTCTGCTTTAAAACGAGAAAACTTCTCTTTATTTTGGGCAGGGTCCTAATGGCCTCCACAAGGGGGGGGCCCAAAGAAATTTACCCTGGGAACGGTGCTCGACGGTTTAAAAATGGCTCGAGCTGGGGGTGGCAAACTTGCTCATTGTACATACTTTTTACACCAAAAAACACATCCCACATATAAAAAAGAAAAAAAAAAAGTGGATTTTATATAAAAAATATATTATAAAATATATATTTAAAATATATATAATATATATACATCCATCCATATTTTAAAACACACGGGAAACAAAACACCCACATCCCAATATTTATGAATAAATTCTACCTATCTATTTATTACAAAATCTATTTTATCTATATAAATTTTTGTGGGGTGTATGTATGTATGTATTTATTTATATCTATCTATGTATCAATGAAATATATATATACTACAACCACAAAAATTTAATATGTTTTATGTCCCTATAGTATATTTTTTTTTTCATATACATTTGTTTGTTGTGTGTGGGTATTGTCCCTCTGACCCTCCCCACCTCTAAATGCGGGCTACACCCCCAAAAAAGCACGGGGTTTCCGCCCCCTCGGCGCCCTCTTCTCCCCAGCCACACCTCCAACGGGCATAAGCTCCGCCCTAAATAGAGGCTCGACCAAGGGGGCTTTCCCCAAGGAGGAGGGGGAAGTGGGGCTCAAACGAGGAAGGACCCCCGCCATTGGATTTTCCAGGGGAAAGCCTTCTCCCATTGGTGGAACGACCCCCGCTGTCGGGGCGCCCCGGGAGACTCGGAAAAAACAGAAAAAGGAAAAAGCCACCCAAAAAAGACGAAGCAAAAAGGGAAGAATGGAAAAAGAAAACAAGAAACAAAAAGGGGGGAAAAAAGGGCGCCCAAAGGAAATAAGCAATAAGGGAAGAATGAGCCGAAGAAAAAAAAAGAAAAAGAAAAGGGGAAGAACCCATCCAAAAAAGGGACAAAAGCAAAAGGGAAGAATAGAAAAAGGAAAAACAAGAAGAAAAAAAAGGGGGAAGAAGCACCAAAAAAGGGACGAAGCAAAAAGGGAAATGAACAAAAAAAAGGGAAGACAAAAGGGGGAAAAGAGCGGTAAAAATAAAAGGGAAACAAAAAGGAAAAAAGGGGGATTAATAATAATAAGAAGAAAAAATAAGTTAAAATAATAAAAACAAAAAGGAAAGGGGGAAAAAAAAATATATATATATATTTTAAATTTGGGTAAAAAAAAACAGTACTAAAAGACAAAAAAATTAAAAAATTAAAAAAAAAGGAAAAAAAAAAAGTAAAAATTTTTGAGAAGCATAAAAAATAGTTTAAAAAACAAAAGTTGGAAGGGAACGAAAATAAATTTTTTTTTGAAAAAATTGATTGCAAAAAAACTAGAAAAATAAAATTTAACCCAAAAACCTCTTTTGGGAAAAAACGAAATAAAATAAAAAAAGGAAAAATTCAGTAATAAAAGATATTGAATAAATGTAATTTACAATAGTATCAATAATAAAAAAAAATTTACCAAATAAGAATACAACCTAAAATGATATTTTAAAAAAAATATGGAAAAAACAATAAATGATGATAAAATACACTTATTCGCTTATCATTTTCCCTCCCTTTTTAGTGGGGGATTAAAGAGGGTTTAATTTGGGGCCCCCGGGCCCATCATTTTTCATCTGCTGAATGGAGAGTAAAAAGGAAAAAAACATCAATATGGGGAACCAGAAAGACAGAATGTTCCAGAAAGACAATATTGGAAACCCAAAAAACAAAATAAAAACCAAATGACAATGTTTGGGAACCCAAAAAGACAAAATTTTACTACCAGTAAAAAAAATAGTAATGATAATTTAAAAACCCAAAATTAATATTAATAACAATAAATTTTAACGACTATTATTATCATTTTTATACTTATTATTATTATTTATTATTATTTTTATTATTACAGTTAGATTTTTTTTTTTTTTTTTGATAATCTAAAAATGAAAAAATAATAATAATAATAATAATAATAATAATAATAATAATAATAAAAATAAAAATAATAATAAAAAAATTTAAAAATGGAAATAAAATAAAAAATAATAAATAATAATAATAAAAAAATAATAAAATAATAAAATTAAAAAAAAATAAAAAAAATTTAAAAAAAATATAAAAAATAATGATAAAAAAAAAATAAAAATAATAATAATAAAAATAATAATCATTTATCATCCTCATCATCACAAAGTTTTCCAAATTCTCTTTTTTCTCCCTTTTTTCATCATTATTTTCCCTGATTAATACAATTTTTGGAATTTCTTCATTTTTTTCCTAAAAATTTCCAAAATTTATCAAAAAAATCGAAAAAAAAGTCCTTTTGGGGGTCTACTCTCAAAAAGGGTATTTTTTCGCTAGATTTTTTCCGCTTTTTTTGACTTTTGGGATTTTTTTCTTTTACCTTTTTTTTTTATTATATATGGATACAATTCCGTTTAACCAAACATTATTTCATGATTATCATCATTAAAAATCGTTATCATCATAAATTTTCATCATTTTCCCATTAAAATTTTATATATTATATATATAAAATATAATATTATTTAATATATATATTATATATATATATATATTTCATCTCTGTCTCTCTCTCTTTCTTTCTCTCTGGCCCTTTTTTTTTTTCTCTCTATCTTTCTCTTACCTCTTTCCTCCTGCTCTCTCTGTCCCCCCCTCTTGCTCCCTTTTTTCTCTCCCCCTCTCTCTTTATTTAGGAAATTTCGCTTGCTCCTTTTGGACCCCTCTCTCTCTCTCTCCCTCCCCTTTTTTCCCTCTCTCCCCCCTCCTTTCTTTCTATCCCTATCTGCCTTTTTTTTTGGGTTAGGGGTTTTTAATATAAGGATAAATTGGGTTTGGTTTATTGGGTTTGGGTTAAATTAGTTACGTTTTTAAAATTTGGTTTTAAAACCGAGTTTATAAGGGTAATTTTTGGCTTTGAAACCCTTTTTTTTGTTAGGTTAGAATAGATATTTATGTTTTGGTTTTTGTTGTTTAAGTTTAGGTTAAGCTGTTTGATAATGTTAGAAATGTAAAGGTTGGTTTTGGTTAAAACGTTATTTTTTGGTTAGGTTGGTTTAAATTTTTATTTTTAAAAAAATGTTTGGGAGGTTTTAGGGTTTGATTTGGTTGCTTAGGTTTGGTTAATTTTTTATGTTATATTTGGGGTTTGTTTTTTAGATTTTGGTTAGGTTGGTTAGGGCTAATTTGATTGGGTTTGGGGTTTGGGTTTTGGTTTTGGTTAGGTTTTGGGTAGGTTGCCCTTTTTTGGAGGTAGCTTTTTTTAGGTTAGGGTTTTAGTTGATTAAATTTGATTAGGTTTTTTTTATTTTTTCGGGTTTGGTTTTTTTTTAATTAGGTTTGCTTGGTTTTAGTTAGAAATAGGTTAGCTAGGTAAGGGTTAGGTTTTGTTTAAAATACGTTTAGGTTACATTTGGTTAAAAAGTAAATTTTTGTTGGGTTGGGGTTTGGTTTAAATTGGGTTGGGTTTTTGAATTGGGTTGGGTTACGTCAGAAATTTTTCGGTTAGGTTTTTAAAACCCTAAAAGGGTGGTTAGGTTACATTTACATTAGTAAATTTAAAAATTAGGTTTTGGTTAGGTTAGGTAAAATTCGAAAGATTTTTAGATTTAAATTTTAAATTTTGGAGGTAGGTTTTGGTTTAAAAGGGGAGGTTTTGGTTTTGATTTTTGGTTAGATAAGTTTTTTGGGTTTGGGGTTGGGAATGTTTAGATTGGGTTAGGTTTTGGAGTAGGTTTAGGTTAGGTAAGGAAAAGGGTTTTGTTTAATTTTGGTTTTGGTTTAGGGGAGTTTTTTGATTTCGTTTTTTGATTAGAATCGTTTTAAAATTTTGGGAAGGGTTGAAATAATTTCGGTAGAATCGTTTTTTATTTAGGTTATTTTAAAAAGGTTGGGGTTTTGGGTTTTAAGTTGATGTTTAGAAAAGGGGTTTGAAATATTAAGTTAGGGCTCAATTTGTTTTAAATTTGGTTGGTATAGGTTTTTTTTTAGGTTAGGGGAAGGGGTTTGTTTAAATTTACGCTTAGGTTAGGATCGTTTTGGGTTTGGCTAAAAACGTAAGGTTAAATTAAGTAGGATCCTAAGGGTTTTGACTAAATTGTTACTTTTTTTAGCTAAAGGGTTTTGGTTTTGGTTTTGGGAAAATTTAGGTTTTTTTTCCCTATAAGGAAACAATTTTAAACCTTTTTAAAAATATTCATTTTAGGACCTTTTGGGAAAAAAATTTTGAAATATTCATTTGGTATAAGGAAAAAAAATAAAATTCTTTGCAGTTTGACTTTTTAAACCCTTTGAAAAAATGAACCTTGTATTGAATAGTGAAAAAATTTAAATTTTTTTTTCTAATTCACCTTAAAAACAATTCAGTAATTGGTTTTAGAATGATTCTACGTTTAAATATTTTTTTCCCTTCACATATCTTTGTTTTCCTTGTAAAAATCCCGGGCATTGGGGTTTTTTTGATGACTGCATTATTTTACTTTCTTCGGGGATGTTTTCTATCCCCCAAAAAAAAGAAAAAAAGTTAAACCCTATATTATTGGGGGTTTTATATTATATATATTATATATATTAAAAAATATATTATATATATATATATAAAATATATTATTACCCCTATACACACACACACACCCACATGGACATTTAATTAAATTTTTGTAAAAACAACATGCCCCCTTGGGGAAGTATAGACTTTTTTTCCCAAAAGGAAATAAAAATATATATAAAAATATATTTTTATTAAACATATATATATAAAAAATAATAAAAATATATAAAATATCTGTGTGTGTGGGTGTGTGTGTGTGTGTAAAAATAAAAGGCAAGAGAAGAAAAAGCATCAGTATTTACTTTTTAAAGGGAATTTCCCAAATAAACCCAACCCAAACCCAAACAATAAATTAAACTAACCCACCTTTTACCTAAAGTCCCCCAACCCCAACTTAAAAAAAACTAATAAAAAAATGACATAACCTTAAAACCCCAAAATAAAAAAATAAAAAAACCCCAAAAATTTTAAATAGTAAATCTAACCCAAAACCCAAAGTAAAAAACATAACCAGCCAAAACCTAACCCCAACCCCCTCTCAACCCCGCTTTAACCCAACCCACCAAACCCAACCTATCCCCAACCCAAAAACTAACCCAAAAATCTAAGCCAACATTTGTACCCCTTATTTTTTTTTTAAATTTGCCAAAACATTTCCAAATTTTTCTTCACTTTTAAATTTTATTTGTGTGCTTAATCGCTTCAAGGGGTTTCCTCTATAATTTCAGTTACCCCGTTCTGCAAAATAATTGATACCCTTTCTCCAAGTAAACCTTTGTAACTTACTGTAAGTTACAGTTAGCATAAATTTTAAGATTTGCTGGGTCTTTTTTAAAACCCTAACATGGAGTCGACAAAATGCCCGGATGTTCATAGCTTAGAAAATTTCGCACTACTTCGTTGTCAATTTTGGGGTGAGGTAGGGGGGCATAGATTTGCTTAGGTTTTTTAAGGTTTTTCTTTGGGTGAGTTAGGGTTAGGTTAAGTTTGATTTTTGCTCATTAAGTTTAAGGGTTTTGGTTGATTATGCTTTTTTAGGTTTTAGCTATGGTTTGGGGATGCTTATTTGGTTTTTAGGTAAATTTTTTGGGAAAGGGTTTGGGTTTTATTACCTTGGAAGAGGATAGGTTAGATTGGCTTTGCTTAATTTTATGTTAGGTTAGATTATGTTTGGGCCCCGTTAAATTTGGGTTAAAATTTTGGTTTGATTAAATTAGTTATATTTATTTGTTTTTTTTTAGGTTAGGTGAAATTAGGTTAAGAAGGTTTTGGGGTTAAAGGCCCGGGTAGATTTCGGTTACAATAGGAAAGCCCCGAAAAAATTATACGATACTATTTTTCAGTTTCTAAACAGGCCTATATTTTTTGTAAAATTTGAAATTTTCCCCTAATAAAACCCCCACACACACCACCAAAACCCCACAGACGGTTTCCCCCAAAATTTGATTTTTTCGGGAAAGGGCTAAAAATCAACATTGCAGATGTCTAATGTTTTTTTTTTCACATCAACTAAAAATATACCTACCTGAAACCCCAAACCCTAACCTAAAAGGAACCTAACTTTTAAAAAGCTAAACCTAAAATATCTTAAATTCTTCAACTAATCCCCAAAAAATTAATTAAAAATAACCCCAACCTAAAAATTTCCTGTTACTAACATAACCTACCCGAGATAGCTAAACCTAAAAACCCAAAACCCCAAAATATTTTAAACCCAAAATAATCCTAACCAAAAATAATAAGATATGCCAATTAACATCCTAACATATTTTAAAATAACCTAAAACGTACGTAAACCTAACCCAAAAAAAAACAAAAAAGCCCCCCAGCATTTTACTTTTCAAAGTATTTCCACGGTAAACCTACACTGGGAATTTTTGAATTGTGTATTACGCAAAGGGGGACGCAAAATTGCAAGAATTAATAAATATGGAAAAACTGGAAAGACAGGGAACAGCGAATTTTTTATTTAATGAAAATCATTTGGGCCTTTTATATTTTTTAGCTTAAAACCTTTTTTTTGGAGATAAGTTTTTGAATACTTCTTTAAATATTCGGGAAAATTTTCTGCCCCAAAAAAAAGATATAAGTATGTTTTAAAGTATAAAATAAAAGTTTTGCAGAAGTTATTGCTTTCAACAAAGGGATAAAACCCCAGATGGGTTTTAAACTGAAAACCCTTTCTTTGTTGTGTCAAAAGTTTCGTTCCAACAAAGAAAATAAAACAAAAAGGATATGTTTTGCTAATTACAAAAATTAAGTGTATAAAGATTACATTTTGATTAATTTGGTTTTGGGAGGTTTAAAATTTGCTTTGGGTTTGGGGAAGGGTTTGGCTAAAAATGGGGGAGGGGGGTTTGGTTAAATTTGGTTTCGGCTAGGTTTTTTTTTATTACATTTGGGTTAGGTTAGGGTTACTAGTTCAGGTTGGGGAAGTTTATTGTTTAGTTTTTGGCTAGGGTTTTGCCAAAGTTTATTAGATTTGTTTAGGTTAGGTTGGGTTTAAGTTTAAATTGGGTTCGGGTTTGTGAAAATTTATTAGTAAAAAGATTGGGGGGTTTTCCCAGGAAAGGTTTAGATTTTTTTATGTTTATTATTTTTGGTTAGGAGATTAATAAAGCGGAATTACTTGGAAAATAACTGCTGAAACAGTTTCCCTTTTCTTTTTATTTTATTTCAATTCCCAAAAAATATGCTTGTATACTGGGAATATCCCCCCGGAGAAATCTATAATTCTGTGAGGAAATTTTAAATTTTTTTGTATTTTGAATTTTTTAAAAACGAATGCATATATATATATATATATATATATATAAAATATAATTATATATATAATTTTATGTGTTTTGTTTGGGGTGTGTGTGGTTTGTGTGTGTGTGTGTTCGGGTGTGTGTGTTGGTGTGTGTGTGTGGGTGTGTGTGTGGGGTGTGTGTGTGTGTGTGTGTGTGTGTGTGTGTGTGTAATTTTATATATAATTTTATATATATTGATTATATATATATATATATATATATATATTATAATATTTTATGATGTATTATGTTTTGTAAAATAATTTTATATATATATATATATATATTATAATATATAACATTTTATATATATATTTTAAATAATATCATAATAAATATAAAATATATATATATATACTATATGTATGTATATATTTAATATTTTTTTTTTTTTTTGGGGGGGGGATTATGCGAAGAAAACACAATGTCCGATATGGAAAAAAACAAAGATCAGTAAGAAAAAAAAAGTTTTTTAAAAAACCCAGAATATACTAAACCCAAATTTCGGATCGTGCTTTGTAGGTTGGGGTATGTCTCCCTTAGTTATTTGATACCCCAAATTTTAAAGAAAATTTTAAAAAAAAAAAAATTTTTTTTCATACTACCCAAAAAAATTTTCGAAACTTCAAAAAACAACATTTCATTGCTATACTTTTTAGTGCTCCTTATACTAAAACAATCTCCTTTTGCCTAAACCCAAAATTAACCTAACCTAACTCAATTAAAACCCTTTGCTAACCTAATCTAAACCTTTCCCAAAAAAAATTATATTCACCTAACCCAAAGAAATATTCTAATCAACTTTATGATTCTAATGAATCAAGGGTTACAATTAAACCAACCTACCCAAACCTAACCCAAGCATAAAACCCTTTTCCCAACCTAATATATTAAAACCAAAAACCCAACCTAACACACCCATACCTCGACTTAAAAAAAAACTGAACCCTAATTACATCGCTAACCTTTTCTTCCCCTTTCGATTTTAACCTTTCCATTTTATCCTAAAGGTGCCTAAAAATAAACCCACCCAACCTAAAACCAACCCAAAAACCAACCCAACCTAACAAAATAAAAAAAACGATTTCCCCCCAATTTTAATTTTTTTTTCCTTTTTCCTTCCCAAAACGTTTATAAACAACCATTCAACCTAAAGGTAATAACCTAAACCTAAAAAACGATTCCACCCTAATTTAAAATTTTTAAACCCTTTTCCCTTTTCTTTACAATTCTAATCTAACCTTCTAAAATAAACGTTTTCCTAAACCCCCTACCTAAAACCCGACCCCAAACGTGACCTAACCCAATCTAATCCTAAACCAAATAAATAAAACTTATCTAAAAATTATCTACTTAAAAATTAAGCTACCTAACCGAAAACCCCCTACCAAAAACAAAAAACCCTACCAAACCCTTTTTTTTTTAATTTTACCCTTTAAAACCAAACCCAACCTAACCTATTTTACACCTAAAAAAAGGTAACTTTAAACCCGACCCCCAAAACTAAACCCAACCCCCTTTAATTTAAATCTAACAAAACCAACCAAAAAAAACGTTTAAAACCCAACCCAAAAAAAACGATTCTAACCCCAACCCGACATTTCTAACGTAACTTACTTTACATTCTCACGTTAAAAAATAACCGGCCTAAACTTAAAAAAAAGGGGAAACCCAAAAAAACCTGACCAAAATAACAAATTTAATAAGAAAAAATTTTTAAAGGCCCCGCCAGCCAGCCCTAAAATATAAAATATAAAAAAAAAAAAAAAATAATATAAAAAAATTTTAAAATAAAAAAAAAAAAAAAATGGAAAACTAAAAAAAATAAAAGTACAGTATTAAAATTTTAATATAAAATATTATAATAAAAATAATATATTAAAAATTTTGGTTTAAAAAATACTTTTACAAATGTTATTATATAATTACTTATATTAATATCTATATTATATAAAATAACCTCCAAAAACAAAAACAAAACCACCCTCTTTTTAAAATAGTAAAATTATTATTTATAAAATAAAATATTTATGAAAATAATATTGGGGTATATATATTTAAAAATTAAATATACTAAATTTTTAAAATTTTTTTAAATAATACTATATATTAAATAAAAAAAAACCAAAAAAATATATATATATAAAATATATATATAAATATATATTAAATATATGTAAAATATTATTTTATATATATAATGGGGGGGAAAATATAAAATTTTTCTATATAAAATTTTAAATATATTAAAAATTAAAAATATCTATATATTTTTATTAGTCAAATTTTATTTTAAAAATTATAAATAAAAAAATATATTTTTATATAAAAATTCTTTTTTTTATATTTTGTTTTTTTTTTGTTTTCGTTTTTTTGTGTTTTTTTTTTTTTTTTTGTTTTTTTGTGGCGTGTGTGTGGGGGTTTTGGGGTGGGTGTGTGTGGTGTGTGTGTGGGTTTTTTGTGGGGTTGGTTTTGTGTTTTCATAAAAAAAAAAAAAAAAAAAAAAAACACACACACACAAAAAAAAAAAAA
>NW_023657713.1:68982-93982 GCF_015228065.2 Penaeus monodon
AAAAAACCTAATTTTGGAATTTACTCTCAAAAAGCTATATTTCCCTAGATTTTGCCGCTTTTTCGACTTTTGGATTTTTTTTTATCTTTTACCTTTTTTATTTTTTATGGACACAATTCCTGTTTTTATCATCATTATTATCATGATTATCATCATTATTATCATGATTATCATCATTATTATCCATATATCATTACATCAATCTATTGCATCATTATTATCATTATTATGCAATTATTGCAGTTATAATATATATTTTTACAACTAATACTAATAACAATCAATAATATAGTAATAAAAATATAACAATATACGTTTTTATAATAATTATTATATATATTTTAATTAACATCGTATTACTAATTATTACGTTCTAAAATATTTCAATTATATACAGTAAAAAAATAATAATATAATAAACAATAAGTATTAATAACAATATTATAACATTATTATTATTATCATACTTATTATATGTTATTATTACGTTATAATAATTTTTTGGGTCCTGACTTCTGTGTATACGTGGTCCCGTTCTGGTTTTTTCGTGTGTTTCCCCCGTTTTGGGTTTCTCGCTTTGCCCAGGATTTCCGGGTTTTGTCCCCGCAAACTAAGTATTATTTAGTGGTTTGTGTAGGAGAACCCCGGGGTCTTTTTTGGACTTTGGTTTTACACCTACATCTCACTGTGGGGTCACTCTTTCTCTGCCCCAAAAGCAGCATTTTGTAAACTCAAAGTGTCAGAGTTAAAAGGACCACTTCACACAAAAGGGAACCTGCTTAAAACCGTACCCCATGGGGCTATTTTTTGTTTTTAAACTAAGTAAATATTTAGTTTTTTCCCTCAGTCGGGGATCCGTACCTCCGTGTGCTTTTTCACGTTTTTAAAAACAAAGCAATACTTAGGTTGTTTTTCCCCCTCGAGGACCCTACCCCTGGGGGGAAAGGTTTATTTCTCGCCAAAAATTTAGGGCCATTTTATTTTTTACTTTGTCTTGATTTGTTGTCTTGCCCTGCCGATTTGTGGATTCAGGGGGTCCGGTTTGTGGTCCCTTTTTGGTGTTATTCTTTTTTTGCCTTCGACCAAAATTTATTTTTCTACATGATTTTTCTGTTTTTACAGGTTATCACACTGTTTGTTTTGTTTTTGTTTTTTTTTTTTTTTTTCAAAGTTAACTCCATTTGGGTTGGAGTTTAAACTTGTTCATTTTAGAGATTGGTATGTGTTCGTGCAACCTCTTTTTAAAATACTTATGGAGTGAAAATACTTAGTCATTTTTGAGTATATCGGGTGGGGTTTTTTCACGTGCATCACCCCCGCTGTGAGCAAATTGGTGATGTACCCATCAATGAGTGCGATTGTCAATAAATAAATACTCCCTCGTAGACTTTCCTCGGCCCCAGTCAAATGAAAAATAAATTTTTACATTTTAATTCTGGTTCTGCCAAGGCTGAATGCTTGAAACTTTTTTTGGGGTCGGGTCTCCTTAACAGCACATTGCGGTTACTCTTTCTCTAACCCTGAAAGGGCTTAAGAAGGCAATGAATCGGAGTAAAAAGCTGATACTCTAAACAACCATAACTTTGCTATCCCGGGGGTTTCCCCATTCCCAGCAGGTGGAAGCTAAAACGAGGAAGAGAAGAATTTATGATTTTGCCAACCACTATCCCCCTTTTTTAAATTTACACCCTCACACCCAAACTTCACCATACATCCTGTATTTTCCCTTCCCCTCTTTCATACAACATTCACACCCCCAAAACCAACACAAAAAGGGGTTCCAAACCTAAAAACGGGTGGTGGCAGCGTGCCGAGGCCGAACCTTCATCTGTAGACGAACTTTTCCCAAAAAAAATTTTATTCTCGGTTGAGCCCGAACCCAAAACCAGAAAATTTGAAGTCTCGGGGGTTACCCCCGCTACAACGTCTTTTTGGTACACGGGGGGATAAACATATTTTTCATTATATAGTGCCTGGTCAACCCTTTTGTGCTTTCCATCGCAACCCAAGGAACAGGTTGCAGAGAAGTGCGGGGGCTGTCACGCAATGCGCCCTAGGAAACCCACAATGATCCTGGGGGTTCTCTGCAGGCCCCCCGACTTCCTCGATAGATAACGCTCAGTTTTTGGGGTTTTGGGGCAAAGGTTAGAGCCCTTTTGCCTCTGGCTCTCGATTATAAAGACTGGTGGAAAAATTTTGGGGGTAAAAGCCCATTTTCAATCCCCGGGAAAGGGCGAAACGCCAATGTGCGTTTAGGGAGCCCCAGGGCATCTGAACCTCTTCCGTCGATCACCAGCTGGGCCTCTCTCGAGGGGAAGCGGGGTGCATGGGGCCACGACGACCACTCTTCTCAGCAAACACCCCCAACCCACGTCCACTAGACCAGGGCAAAAACCCAAACGCGACCCGATCCCCCCCTCTTCGGAGGAACGGGAATTGGAAACCTGGTTGCGACACTTGACGGGCCCCCATCCTTAGGGGGACGGATGAGGCTCTGATCCGTGCCGCCCTCTACTGCCGGGGGATGGCGGGACATATCATTAATTCCCCGTCTCGAGGGGATCGGGCCCTGGGACGAGTTTAAGGAGACCCTTCCAACGTCTCCGGGAACGTGCTCTCATAAGTACCTACGGCTTTGGGTCGTATGTACTCAAAGACATTTCCCCCTAGGGACTTCTATCTCGCGGTCGAGATCTTTGGGTTACCAGGCTGCGGGATTATCCGGTAAACTTGGTCCAGCGAACCTCTGTGTGGAGAACTTTTCTCAGGGACCCCCCGGGATGGGGAAAACTCCTCTGGTAGGGATCACCACTTTACCGGTGGTCGAAGCACCCAAAAAAGTCGGGAACCACGCACTATGCCGGGCGGGTGGGGAAAACCTTGGTATTTTTCTCGAGGGGGGAAGCCAAAAAACCTCGCTCCTCTACTCCTCGCGAGGTTCGATCCCCGGAAAGCTTCCCCTCCGGTTGACCCTTAGCTGTTTTTCCAGTACGCACTCGAAACCTCACGTGGTGTTCCTACCATCAGGTAGCTACGCATGATCTTCCGAGGTCGTGGGGTCGGGGGGTAATCAGTCAACCGGTGTGGCCGCCGGGGCATGGGGCGGGGCGGGCTTTTTTCGTGCCGAACACGCATGAAAACCCCCCGACAGAAACAACCAAAACCACAACGACCCCCGCCAGAAACGGCGAGGGGAGCGAAGTTCCACGGAACCGGAGCCCCGAGGCACAATTCGGCACAGAGGTACTTATAGCCGAAACCCTTTTTCCAAGTTTAATTTTAATGAATCTTCCCCTGCTCCGGGCTTTTTTGCTACCTTAACGGGGCCCGACCGGTTTTTCGTTCTCGGGTGCCGGGTCCCTGGGACCCTGAGTCCTAACCAGAGGCCGGAAATACGTTGTTGTGTTTTGGGAGGGGGCCGGAAGGTCGGTAAGATACGCGCGAGGCCCTTTTGTCCTCCTTGGGCAGGCATTCGTGGAGTCTTGTAAAACGGGGGGGAAAGCGGACTGGCTTTTTGAGAGCGACACACCCAAAGCCCCTGGTACCCTCGTTCGTTGGGGGACCTCCCCCTACCGGAGGTTGACGTTTGGGTCGTCAACGATCGGGGCTCCGGTTGGATAGAGAAATGATTATCCTCGTATGGGGCGATCGTGGAGGTTTCACCTAATTGTCTTAAATACAACGGGGGAATCTATGGCCAGTTTCCCGGGGCGCCCCCCGGAAGATGGGGGGCCCATTCTTCGGAATGCGGGGGCTTTTGGCGTGGTTTCCCCGACTCCGCGTGAGGGAACAACCAAATTTTCTGATTGGCGGTTTTTCGAGGACCATTTCGTTTACTATGGCTTAACGATTTTGGCTAAAAACAGGATATTTATGGTTTTCCCGGTATTTTTTTCGAGAATGAGGAACTCCCTCATCAGCAGGGGCGCTGTCGTTCCCCCGGGGGATCTTTGCTCCCCTTTCTTCAGCGTGAAGCTCTGCAGGTACTTGATTGTTCCCAGATCTTTTAAGAAGGCTGCCCCCGGGTGTGGTGCCAACATGAAGCATAAACAAAACCATGGGGAAACCAACCCGTCCCTGTGAAACAATGGGGCCTCCGGGAGTACGCGGGGAGTATTTCTGGAGTGCGACAAGATGCTTGCAGATGGGGGATCGAGCTTTTTGTTTCCCCTGGCTCGCTCCCGCTGGCTTTTTGAAAAGAATGACGGTACGACCGTTCTGCGTCGACTCCGTGCCTTGAACGCGAAAAAGGGTTTCAGCGCGTACCCCTACCCAGGATGGCGCTGCATTGATCGTTGGCGGGTAAATCTTTTTTACGTCCCCCGACGTAAAAGCGCTACTGGACCGTTTTGGTGGAGAGAGGGACCCCAGAAAAGACAGCTTTCTCGGGCGGCTCCCGTCTCTTTCAGTTCTCGCTTAAACCCTTTGGATGACGACGGCCCCCTCAACTTTTCAGAGGGGTTCGCCGCCCTTCTCAACCCGGTATTGGCCACCATGCCTGGCATATCCCCGAAGACGTCGTGAGTACAGCTCAGGGTTTGAGCAGCCCTATCCCCCCCTCAATACCGGGGGTTTTTGGGTTTCTCATGGGCGGGGTTTTAGGCTTAAACCCCTCCAAGTTCATTGCAACCGAACTTTTTGTTTTCTTGGCACCGATTACACCGGCCCGGGGTTTTTTTTGACCCCGATAAAAATTTAATGATAGAGCCATAAAAACACCCGCAGTCACGGCCCTTTACCACTTCTTTGGGGGGGCCCTGTTTTTTTTCGCAAGCAAGCAAAACATTTGCAAAAATCGCATCTCCTCTACTCGAACCTGAAAAAAGATACAAAATTTTTTATGGGGCAAACGTCAACGGGGCTTTTGAAAGTTAAAGGCAATGCTTGCCAAAGCACCTTGCTTAATCCCGCCCAAATTTTTAGGAACCCCTTTTAGCTTCACACCGATGCCTCGGGCACGGCATCGGGGGGTTTTCTCATGCGCTGGATAAGGATGGAGACCCCCTCCGTTTTCAATTTTTCTCGGAAATAAGGGGCGCCAGGTACCCGACCATCGCTGGAAAATCTCGCTGTGTTGGAGCATTAGGCCCCTTTCACCCTTACCTTAGGGAGACGGTCCGTTTTTTACAGATCACAGACCGTTTTGGGATCTGTCTTTTCCCCCAAAACCAAAAGCATCGGTAAGGATGACGCGAGGGCACACGATGACATTCTACGACTTCGGTTTTCCCCATAAACCAGGTTGGGTCCATCACGTCCCTGACTTTCTCTCGTAATCGCCCCATTGATGCCCCTTTATAGCCCCTTTTTTGCAGCCCGGGTTGGTGGGGCGTCTGCGGGCATTCCCTTTGGCGCGCTATGAGTATTGGAGGGGCGCCGCCAAGCGTATCCCTCTTTCACTGAACAATTTGAACCGGGGCCGAGTACGAACGGGGGATGCTTCAAAATTTTAATCCCCAAAAACCCTCGTGGCGCCGTTTTGGGTGCGGTTTATGCCGTTCCCTCGCCTACATCAAGGGGTCGCCACCTTTGGGAGTCGCTCTTCCCACAGTCTTCATCCGAGGCCAACGGTATGGGGAGAGGGTGAACGGGTGGTCAAAAGGACGCCCTGAGCCGCTCCCGATGGATGATCCGATGGTTGGGCGATCTTTACCGTATATCAATTCCCCATCCCGGGGCGTAAAGACGTCCCATTTTCCTTCTCATGGGCGGGACAGTCATTTCCCCTTTCGGGGGCAAACCCAAGATCTTTCCGAAGGGGCCTTTTCTTTTAATCCGTCAGCCGGGTGGCAGCAAAAGAGGCCGCCCGAAAAGCTCGTGAGCGTTGGGCCCCCGATCACGATCGAAAACCGCGGGCTCGACCGCGGGGGGTATAAACGAAGGGAAATTTGGTCTTCGTGCATCGTAGCGTATTTCACCCCTATGGAACCAACTCCAGGTCCCGAGGTTAGGGCCATCCGGGTTTTGAAAAAAACCCGGGCCCCTGAAAGGTGAGGGGACTACTTCAAAATGAGCAGAAGTCACTCTGCACCCCCCTAAATTCAAAGGGTTTCGGGGTAAGTGCGCATTCGTCCCCCCGGACATTCCCCCGTTTGGCGGCACTTTCCCTCCGGACCCGGGGCCCGCATGGGGGGGAGATGATGAGCCTGGGACCCTGGGGTTGACTGGGACAAGTAATGGGCAAAACCACTTTCTTACTTCCATCACCATTATTTCCTTCTTTCAGAGCCCGCGGTTTCATGCTGTCCCTTTTTCTTTTCCCGTAACATAACCCTGTAAAGGCTTGGGGTCCTAAACGCTGGGGCAGCCTGTTCTCTTTCAAGCCTTTCCTTCATCCTGGGCCCCTGGAACCGGGAATTTTCTTTTACAAAATCAACCCGATAACAGTCCTAACCCGTTTTTCCTGCTAATTTGCCATATTAATCGTCCTGTTTCTCCTCTTCTTTTTAATCTATTTCTACTTTTTTTTAGATCTCTCCAGATGGCGGCAGCCGGGCCCATCAGCCGCTTCTGTTCTGTGGATGATCCTATTCTGTAGTTCAACCCGCCCTTGGCCACGCGGGACTACTTGTTTTCTCACCTCTCTGGCAGGGTTTACCGTCGCACCAATTCCCGGATTCGCAAGAGCCGTGCAAAAAATTTATTTATTTTAAACTGGCCAGCTAGCTTTTCTTTAGGATTTGTCACCCCAGAGCCTCTTGAAACGATTTTAAAACCCGATCGCGTGTCCCGAGCTGAGGTCGGTTACTCTTTCCCAAGACGGGAACGTAGAGGTGGTCTTTGTACAAAGGGCCCGTTCTTTTGGATGGTGTTATCTCCGGAAAAAAATTTTAAAAAATTATTTTTTTTCCCCGTCCCCTACCTAATAGTTACAGCCGAAAAGTACATCTTTCACTGCGACGAATCTTTTCCCAAAAAAGTCATATTCTCGGTTAAGCCCAAACTCACCAGACATATTGAAGTCTACTGGGGCTACGCCCCACTACAAACATCATTATTATTGTTATCATCATCATTATCATCATTATCATCATAATTATCATCATTATTGCAATTATTATCATCATTATTGCAATTATTATAATTATTATTGCAATTATTGCAGTTATTATATATGTTTTTGCAACTATACTAATACAACTACAAAAATAATAGTAATAACAATAATAATTACAATAATGATTTTATAATAATTATTCATATCGTTATTTTTTAAATTAATATCGTTATTACTGTAATTATTACTGTTATAATTATTTTTGCAATTATGCTACCAATAAAAATAATAATAATGATAATAATAACAATAATAATATTAATTACAATATTATAACGATTATTATTATTATTATTATACTTATTATTATTATTATTATTTCATTATTAAATTATTATTTTTGTTATTATTATTATTATTATTACATTTATAATATGATTTTTAGCAATAATAATAATAATTAAAATAATAATAACAATAATAATAATAATAATAATAATAGTAATAATAATAATAATAAAAAAGTAATAATATGATGATGATGTTGATGATGATGATGATAATAATAATGATAATAGTAATAATGATAAAAATAATGATACTGATAATAATAATAATAAAATAATGATGATAATATTAATAATATTAATAATCATCAAATGTTATCCAATTCTCTTTATTCTCACTTTTATCATCATTATTGTCCCTGATTAATAGAATACTGGTAATTATTATCATTACTACCCTAATAATTGCCAAAATCATCAAATGAATCGGAAAAACGTCATTTTGGAGTATAATCTAAAAAGGCTATATTTCGCTAGATTTTGCCGCTTTTCGACTTTCGGGGTTTTTCTTCTTTTATCTTTTTATATATGGACACAATTCCTGTTATTATCATCATTATTATCATGATTATCATCATTATTATCATGATTATCATCATTATTATCGTTATCATCATTATCATCATTATCATCATCATTATCATCATTATTGCAATTATTATCATCATTATTGCAATTATTATCATTATTATTGCAATTATTGCTGTTAATATATTTTTTTGCAACTATACTAATAATAACTATAAAAAGTAGTAATAACAATAATAATTACAAAGTACGTTTTATATTTAAATTTTTTATATCATTATTTTCATTAATATCGTTATTACTGTAATTATTACTGTTCTAATAATTATTTTTGCAATTATCTACCAGTAAAATAATAATAATGATAATAATAAGAATAAATAACATTAATAACAATATTATAACGATTAGTATTATTACTATTATAATTATCATCATTATTATCGTTATTATTACAGTTATAATGTATTTTTGGGCAATAATCTAATAATTAAAAGTAATAACATAATAGTAATAACAATAATAATAATAATAATAATAGTAATAGTAATAACAATAAGCAACAACAATAATAATAATAATAATAACAATAATAATAATAATAATAACAATAATAATAGTGATAATAAAAATAATAATTATAATGATATTAATGATTATAATAATGATAATAGTATTAATATCAATAATCATCAAATGTTATCGAAATTCTCTTTATTCTCACTTTTATCATCATTATTGTCATGATTAATAGATTATGGTAATTATTATCATTATTACCCTAATAATTTCCAAAATCATCAAATGAATCGTGAAAAGGTCATTTTGGAGTTTAATCTCAAAAGGCTATATTTCGCTAGATTTGGCCACTTTTTCGAGTTTCGGGATTTTTTTTCTTTTCCCTTTTTTATTATCTATGGACACAATTCCTGTTATTATCATCATTATTGTCATGATTATCATCATTATTTTCGTTATCGTCATCATTATCAACATCATTATCATCATTATTGTAATTATTATCATCATTATTGCAATTATTATAATTATTATTGCAATTATTATAATTATTATTGCAATTATTGCAGTTATAATATATGTTTTTGAACTAAACTAATAACAACTACAAAAATAATAGTAATAACAATAATAATTACAAAAATAACGTTTTTTTAATAATAATTTATATCATTATTATAATTAATATCTTTATTACTGTAATTACTAATGTTATAATTTTTATTTTTGCAATTATACTACCAGTAAAAATAATAATAATGATAATAATAAAATAATAACATTAATAACAATATTATAACGATTATTATTATTATAATTATTATTATTATACTTATTATTATTATTATTGTTATTATTACAGTTATAATATAATTTTTGGCAAAAATACTAATGATTAAAGAAATAATAATAGTAATAATAATGATAATAATAATAATAATAATAATAATAATAATAATAATAATAATAATAATAATAATGAAAATAATAATAATAATAATAATAATAGTAATAATAATAATAATAACAATAATAATAATAATAATAATAATAATGATAATGATAATGATAATAGTAATAATATTAATAATCATCAAATGAATTGGAAAAACGTCATTTTAGACTATACTCTGAAAAGGATATATTTCGCTAGATTTTCCCGCTTTTTCGAATTTTGGGATTTTTTTTCTTTTACCTTTTTTATTTTATTACCTTTTTTATCATCATTATTATCATGATTATCATCATTATTATCGTTATCATCATCATAATCATCATTAACATCATCTTTATCATCATTACTGCAATTATTCTCATCATTATTGCAATTATTATCATTATTATTGCAATTATTGCAGTTATAATATATAATTTTGCAACTATACTAACAACAACTACAAAATAATAGTAATAACAATAACAATTACAATAATAACGTTTTTATAATAATTATTAATATCATTATTTTAATTAATATCGTTTTTTCTGTAATTATTACTGTTATAATAATTATTTTTCAATTATACTACCAGTAAAAATAATAACAATGATAATAATAACAATAATAACATTAATAAAAATATTATAACGATTATTATTATTATTATTATACTTATTATTATTATTATTGTTATTAATACAGTTATAATATGTTTATTAATTACAATAATAACGTTTTTATAAAAAAAAATAATTATATCATTATTTAAATTAATATCGTTATTACTGTAATTATTGCTATTATAATAATTATTTTTGCTACTATACTACCAGTAAAAATAATAATAATGATAGTAATAACAATAATAATAATTAATAACAATATTATAACGATTATTATTATTATTATTATTATTATTATTATTATTATTATTATCATTATTGATATTATTACAGTTATGATATATTTTTTGGCAAAAATGCTAATAATTAAATAATAATATAATAATAATAATAATAATAATAAAAAAAAGAAAAAAAATAATAATGATAGTAATAGTAATAGTGATAATAATAATAGCAACAATAATAATAATAATAATAATATTAATAATAATAATAATAAAAATAATAATGATAATGGTAATAATATTAGTTATCATCAAATGTTATCCAAATTCTCTTTATTCTCACTTTTATCATCATTATTGTCATGATTAATAGAATTCTTGTAATTATTATCATTATTACACTACTAATTGCGAAAATCATCAAATGAATCGGAAAGAAACGTCATTTTCCAGTATACTCTGAAAAGGCTATTACGCTAGATTTTGACGCATTTTCGACTTTTGGGATTTTTTTCTTCTACCTTTTTTATTATATATGGACACAATTCCTGTCATTATCATCATTATTATCATGATTATCATCATTATTATCGTTATCATAATCATTATCATCATCATTATCATCATCATTGCAATTATTATCATCATTACTGCAATTATTATCATTATTATTGTTATTATTGTAGTTATAATATATATTTTTGCAACTATACTAATAACAACTACAAAAATAATTTTAATAACAATAATAATTACAATAATAACGTACTTATAATAATTATTTATATCATTATATTAATTAATATCGTTATTACTGTAATTATTACTGTTATAATATATTTTTCAGCAATAATACTAATAATCAAAGTAATAATAATAATAATAATAATAATAATAATAATAATAATAATAATAGTAACAATAATAATAAAAATAATAGTAATTATGATAATAGGAATAATAATAATAATAAAATGATAATAATAATAATAATAATAATGATAATAATGATAATAATAATGTTAATAGTAATAATTATCATTATTACCCTAATAATTGCCAAAATCATCAAATGAATGAAAAAAAAAACTCATTTTGCAGTATACTCTGAAAAGGCTATATTTCGCTAGATTTTTCCGCTTTTTCGACTTTTGGGATTTTTTTTCTTTTACCCTTTTTACTATATATGTACACTATTCCTTTCATTATCATCATTATTATCATGATTATTATCATTATTGGAATTATTATTATCATTATTGGAATTATTATTATCATTATTGGAATTATTGCAGTTATAATATATATTTTTACAACTTTTACTATTAAAAAACTACAATAATAATAGTAATAATAATAATAATAACAATAATTTTTTATGAAATTATATATCATTATTTTAATTAATATCGTTATAACTGTTATAATAATTATTTTGCAATTATACTATCAGTAAAATAATAATAATGATAATAATAACAATAATAATATCAATAACAATTTTATACCGACATCATTATTGTCATGATTAATACAATTCTTATAATTATTATTATTACCCTTGTATTGCCAAAATCATCATTGAAATCGAAAAAAATGGGGTTTCGAGTATTTTCTCAAAACACTATATTTCGCTAGTTTTTGGGGGTTTTTTTCTAATTTGGGATTTTCTTCCTTGTTTTTTTTTAATTATAAATGGAGACGATTACTTTTATTATAATGATTATTATCATCGTATCAACATCATTATCAGCTTTATCAGCATTATTATCAGTTTTAAATCATCATTATAGCAACTATTTTCAAAATTTATTATCATTATCATTGCAATTATTTCAGCTATGATATATATATTTTTTGCAATATACTAATAATAACAAAATTAATAATATGAATTCTATAATCTTTATTATATCATTATTTAATATTATCGTTATTATTCTATTTTTTACAGTTATAGAAATTTTTGCAATTATACTAATAATAAAAGTAATAATAATGACAATAATAACAATAATAATAATAACAATAACAATATTATAAAAAACTATTATTATCTTTTATCATTATTATCATCATTTTTGTTATTGTAGTGGACGTGGGGTTATAATGAAAAAAAAATTAAACACAAATTTATGGATTTCTTCTACAGCAGCCCGACCGTGTATAAGCCGCGGTGTCGCCTTGGAAAAACTCTACGGTACCTCACTCCAGGTTTAAGTATAGACCTACTAATTTTCCTGTCCTTAATACAAGCGGTTTGAGCGGGGATATTTAGTTTACTATATATATATATATATAATATAATATATATATATATATATATATATATATATATATATAAATTTCTCCTATTTTATTTTTTCGTGTTTTATGGTAAGCCTATTAGCATTAATTATGAGAGCACCTCTCTATGTAGTGCCACATTCATCCACGTGGGAGCGTGGTTCTCAACCCATAGGTTTGGGGAAACCCAGAACGAAAGAAAATTTTGGTAATAGCTCTTTAGTTTTCTTTTAATTAGTTTTATTAGCATTTTATAACTAATTCATTTTCTAAAACAAACTTTACTTTAAAGGATATTTTTCCACCTAATCGTTAGGGTTTTCCTGGCCAAAGAGAGAGAGAGAGAAAAAAAAAAAAACACATAAAGATTCGTATCTTCTATAATTAGGCGGTTCTCGCCTTCTCGGACAGTAGCCGTTGCAGGCTGAGGCAAAGGAGGCACCTAGACTGGGCGTCTCTGTTTTTTGTGTCCCCCCCTTTTTTCGGATCTAATTTCGGCCACCTTCGAGGAAGGTATTATGGTTTTCGAGAACTTTTTTTTCGTGGCAGAGTGTTCATCTAGAGCATATACACTCGGCGAGGAATATTAGGTGGTGCTCTTTTATTGTCGTAATGGCTTCATTTTTTATGGATTTAAAGTCTTAAACAAAAGGAACTAGTTTTCAGTTCCATTTAGTCTTGTTATTTTAAGGGATTTTGCTTTGTGTCCTAACTTTTTAAAAATTGTGCCTTTTATAATAAACATTCAGGTTCTGTGATATTTTTTCCACTTATTCTTAATACTGATAAGCTTGCTGATTGGCCTGTAAGGGAAGTAAATACTGATGAGCTTGCTGATTGGCCTGTAAGGAAGTAAATACTGATAGCTTTGCTGATTTATAACAAATTGTTAATTCCCAAATCCTTTACACGTGGGGAAATCCCCCTGCTCGTTCCTCGCTCAGGTTACGACTTACCATTCTTTTCTCTCGCTGTTTCATACATTTTACACCACATACACTCCAAAATTTTAACAGACCTGTCCCCCCATTTCCACAACACTTGATTACACATTACAACACTTGATTCACCTCCCAACCGTACGTATTTAAACGGTTAGGGTAAGTTGTTTGCTTTGGGTAAGTAGTTTTATTAATTTAGATTAGGATCAATTTACGTTATATTATCTTATGTTATATTAGGTTATGTTAATTAAAATTAGGTTTTATTTTGGTTTATGTGAGTATGATTAGGTTTTTGTTAGGTTAGGTTTTAAAAAATGATGGATTACATTACTTACGTTAAATAATGTAACTTAACCAAACCTAACTTACCCTACCCTACCCTAACCTTAATAAACCAAATCGAATTTAACTTAAGCTAATCTAACGAAACTAAAGCTAATCTATCTTAACTTAAACTAACTTAACCAAACCAAATCTTACTAAACCCTAGTAAAACTAAACGTAATCTAATCCATACTAACTTTATGAGATTAATCTAACCTAACCTAATGAAACCTAATCTAACATAACACAACATGACGTAACTAAACCTTCTCTGACCTAAATAAACCGAATCTAAATTATCTAACGAAACCTCATCCAACGAAACATAACTGACTATACCTAAACTAGCATAATATAACATAACATAACATAAATACATCTAACCTATTAAAACCTAATCTAACATAACATAAAAGGACAAAATAACTAAACCTATTTTAATCTAATACAACCGAAGATAACTAAACCTAACCTAACCAAATCTAACCTAACTAAACTTAATATAACTTAACTACCTAACGTATCCTAACCCAACTAAACCTAAGCTAGCATAAAATAACATAATCTATCCCAACTAAACTTCAGCTAACCTAACCAAAACCAACCTACCTAACTTAATAAAACTAACCTAATCTAACCTAACCTAACCAAACCTAACCAAACCAAATCTAACCTATTCAAGCCTACCCTAACGTAATATAACAAAATACAACTAAACCTAACGTAACTTAACTTAACCAAGATATATAGGCAGGTGGATACACAGATAGATAGATGGGCAGGTAGGAAGGTTGACTAGCAAGAGAGATGGGTAGGTAGATAGACAGACAGATACGTAGGTAGGTAGGTAGATAACTAGATAGGTAGATATGTAGGTAAGTAGATATAAATGTAGGTAAGAAGGTAGGTAGATAGCCACTTAGCTAACTGGACATATAAAGCATAGATATATACATGCTTCTAGACACAGAAACACATACATATAAATAAATAAATAGATAGATAAATATATATATATATATATATATATATATATATATATATAATATATATATAAAATATATATATATATACAGATGTATATATATACTGTACATAGGTAGATATGTAGGTAAGTTGAATAATGTATGTATGAATACATATCTACCTATCTATTTATCTATCAATCTATCTATCTGTCTATGTGTATGTGTGTGTGTATGTGTGTGTATGTGTGTGTGTGTAAGTGTGTGTGTGTGTGTGTGTGTGTGTGTGTGTGTGTGTGTGCGCCTCTGACCCCGCCCACCTCTCATGCTGGCCGCACCCCCAACAGCACGAGGCTCCGCCCCCTCGGCGCCTCTCTTCCCTCAGCCACACCTCCAACTGGCACTAAGCTCCGCCCTCACAGAAGAGGGGGAGGAGGGGCTCGACGAGGAAGGAGGCCCGCCATTGGATCATCCAGTGGGAGTCTTCTTTCATTGCCTGGAACGACGACGCTGCTCGAAGGCGCAGCCGGAGACTCGGAAGGAACAGAAGAAGGGAAGAAGCGATCCAAATAAGACGAAGCAATAAGGGAAGAATGAGACAAAGAAAAAGAAGAAGACGAAAAGGGGAAGAAGCGATCCAAATAAAATGGAACAATAAGAAGAGAATAAGATTACTACTAATAATAAGAAGAAAAGAATAAGTTGAATAATAAGAAGAACACGGAAAGTGGAATAATATATATATATATATATATATATATATATATATATATATATATATATATATATATATATATAAATTGTAAGAAAAGACAATACATGAAGACGATAAAAATAAGATAAAAAAATAAGGAAAAAAATAAGAAATCAATACATTTGAGAATTGATATGCAAAAATAACTATAAATATATAATGAACAGTGAAATAATATGTACGGTAGTAAAATAATAGAAATAGATAAAAAAAAAAAAGGAGAAATTCAGTAATAAAAGATATTGAATAAATGATGAGTACAATAGTATCAATAATAAAAAAAAACAAATTATCAAATAATAAATACAATAATAAATAGTTATAAATAGCAATAGTAGTAGTAATAATAATAATAACAACAACAACAACAATAATAAATAATAATAATAATAATAATAATAATAAGGAAAAAAATAAGAAAATCAATAATTTGAGAATTGATTGCAAAAATAACTATAAATATAAATAGATAATGAATACAATCATGAAAATGATAAGTGAATAAATAACAGATACAATATTAACAATATATTTAAATCATGAAAGAATAACAAACATAATAAAAATAATAATAATAAAATAAATATAGTAAATAAACAATAAATGATGATAAACATAAACTTATTCGCTTATCATTATCCTGTCCTTATTAGTGGGGATTAATGAGGGTAATTAGTGCCCCGGGCGGATCAAAATCATCTGCTGAATGGAGGATTAGACATATAACCGTAATGATAAATTAACAAGGAAATTAATTATTACCGGAAGCAATTGTGTATCATCAATCAAAAAAATTACGTAATTTCAGCTGCTGACTGAAATCAAACGATTCAGTTTAATAAACAACAGAATTATCAATTTCTATATTTATTCATTTTAACTGATTAGTCATCATGTAAAATAATAAACTCGAAGATCACAATATACAAACAAAATCAGTAATAAAAAATGACAATGAGTCAAAAGGAAAAATACATCAATATGGCAACCAGAATGAAGAATGAATACCAGAATGACAATATGGTAACCAGAGTAACAATATAACAACCAGAATGACAATGTAGCAATCTGAATGGCAACATGACAACCAGAATGGCAATATGGCAACCAAAATTAAAATATGACGATCAGAATTACAATGACATGAATGACAATGTGGCAACCAGAATGGCAATATGGCAACCATAATTATGCCAATAATTTGACAACAAAGATGACATGACAACCGGAATAACGAAATGGCACCCAGAATGATATGACAACCATAATTAAATGGCAACTAGAATGACATGACAATATGGCAACCATGACAGAATGGCTACCAGAATGACAATATACGTCATTTTCTGAAGTTTTCATTGGCTAGGATTTGTCGCTGTTTGCTCAACAGTCTAATCCGCTAATTTGCCAGTAACTGCCCAATTCTCCATGGTGTCCAGTTCTTAGTTTTTCACACATGAAGCATTTATTATCATTTCGGGTGCTATGCGTTGTACCTTTCAGTACGTTAAGATACTAATCTTATTCATTAAGCCGTCAGGAGAGTTTTGAAAGAACGTTTTTGATTCATACTAAATACTAAACAGCCTATGAACATAAGTGTGCAGTCGCCGACGAAGGTTTGTAAACTCTTACCCTCTGGGCCCTGTTCAGTCGCTCTCGATAGATTCATCTCGTCAAGAGGAACTGAGGCAGGCAGGGCAGGCCCTTGTCTATCCATCTGAAGGAGTGTGGCGAGACCCTCTCCTTACGGCACAGTAACGGGTTTCCATATGTTGAGAATGAATATGCGGGTTTATCAGATAGTGAGCATACACGTGATCCTTCAATGCGCCGTTTGCATATCAATTCTTGCTATGACGGTTTCGGTTCCTTTGATGAGCGTGTCTGCCTCGCAAGGGGTGTCGAGCACTAGCGCCACGATTTCCCGTAATTTTCAATATCCTCAAAGACAATTGACTCGCCTGAGCTCTCTATCGCTGTTCTATTGGTGGTGTCTGATGGATTTTGATTTGTTACTTCCGATAATAAATCATATATTATATATACACATATAAATATCTATATGTATAAACACACACAGATTTATACACATACATACCCACAAACCACATACACACACACACACACACACCACACACAATATATATATATATATATATATATATATATGTATATATACATATAGATATATATGTATATATATTTACATATGTATATATATTCGTCACCTCGATAAGTACAAAGTAAGGAGCAGTCTCCCCGTGTGATTTCTTTGTTACAGTAGAAACCGTTGTATACCAAGAGTACGAGACTACCCGGGGGAGCTATCGGCGCCCCGACGAATTAAATGCGCCGTATATTTTTGCAGGGGCTGCCGCAATGGCTGCATGAGGCGTTTAGTGATTGTGGAGGAGAAACCCCTACCCGATTTAGTAGACCCAGCACAGAAAATTTGGCACTTGCAGTGTAACTCCGCGTCAGTCGAAGGACCGCCCGTCGCTTTCGAACTATCTGTACGTCCCCGTAACAATGGCCACAAGCCCGTTTCTATGTAAAACAAACTCGCCCATACTGTTCTTTCCACAAGGTCTCTACACATGATACGCAAGATTGGTCGAGCGAGCCGAAACCCCATGCTTAAATGCGATAATTGCTCGAGGACGGCGGTCACCTCGCGAATAACTGCTGGTTTCCGAGGGTTCGCGGGTTCGCCAACCCCAGCTGCCCGTGAAGCGATGCCTCGGGGTCACAGGCGCGAGTCGTATCGCGAACAGAATTAATCAGACTCAGCATACAGCTCCTATTACTGGTCATATTGCTTCTGGCAGACCGCTAGTAGCCATTATTGTAAATAAAATAAAAACCACCTGCTTTCCATTGATAGCGGCAGTGAAGTTACAATTGTACGTAAGAGTTTCGTCTCTCAGTTACAAAGAATTTTCTCACAAGGCCATCCTTTCAACCTTTACGAGGCGCGTCGGGAGAGTCCTTCCGTGCAGCCGAAATTTGTTACACTTCTCTTTACCTTATCTGAAAAGAGTTAAATGTACTCACGCTGTACGTTGTGGTTGATGATAGCATAAGATTTCCGGAGATATTCTCCTCGAGTGGATTTCATTCGGAATTCAATTTTAAAATGGTCCTTAACCACTCTCCTGTCCGTAGTTATGCATTGTTTAAACGGTATTAAAATCGCGGTACAGTTTTTACCGATTGTTCATCCTTAGGATTACTCTCTTTGCCCTGTCGTCACTCGCCAAATAAGAGCAGCTCTCGAAGCGCGTCCCGAGTAAGCCGACGGCACGATGCTTAACAGCTACAGTTTGCCCGCCGCGTGCCGGCCGATTTATTCATTGTATAGCTGATGGGTTACACGATACTGTGAGTGAAGTCATAGGGAATACGACACAGGTTCTTGTCCCCTATTCAGTCTTGAATGTAAAAGATAATGAACTTAGTGTATGGGTGGTTAACGACCGTGAGAAGCCAGTCATTTTCGAGCCAGGTTTTCCTATTGCTAAACTAGAGTCAATTACCCGAGTAATAGAATCTGAGGTTGAACCATCCAATGATCCCCAGCCTAATTACGATGTAAAGGCGGGCCAAAAATTTTCCCCTAAGTCAATCTTTAAAGCGAGGATGAAAATTTTAAAAAAATTTTTGGTTTTTAATGAAGAATTACGGGGTCATTTTTGTTGATTTTGAAGTTTTTTTGGGATAAAGGATTTTGGTTTTAAAAATAAATTTTGGGATAGGGGGGATGTTTTTCCGGTTTTTTTAAAAATTGTTAAGTGAGGTAAATGCTGTAACAACCTCTACGGCCCAAAAAATTCCCAAAGGCCGATCTTGCACATCTTGGGTAAAGTTGGCAAGAAGCTTTACAAAGTTTTACTTAGAAAACCATGTTTCCTTGTTTGAACGGAGTCCCCAGTGGGAAACGACCCCCCTTTTGGAAACAATATTCGTACACAAGTAAAAGAGCCCATACGAACAAAACAATGGAAACCAGCGTCCCCGCACTCAAACCCCGCTCAGGTGTTAAGATGCTCGAAAGAGGGAAATTTTAGGAACTCTGCCCCCCTTGGGTTTTACCCCCTTTTTGGGGGCTCTTTTAAAAAAAAGGGGAAAACGGCACGTTCTGTGTAGTTAAACCAAAAAATTAAAAAAGTTTTACTATTCCCGGGACGCCTATCCGATTCCTGGGTTTGATCAGGCAAAAATAAAATTACAGGCACTCAGTTTTTTTCCCTTTTTTTTGGGACGCTAAAACCCTGCATACGGGACCACAGAATAGCTCAGGGGAAAACCGTCCAAAAAACCGCATTCAGTGATGGAGCGCGGCTCTTTAGTTCCGTCGAATCCCTTTTTGGGCCTCCCCCACGGCTCCATCTACGTTTCGTGTGGATCCCCCGCGGGCTCAATCCTGTTTTAGGGCGTCACGCATTAGCATTTTGGAGGGCGCCCGTTGTGTATTCAGGCTCTTTTTGAGGGGGCACCTTGAGCACCTTCATGAGACATTGGGGCTGCTTTCTCGCACGGTTTTCGTCTAAAAAGGGTTGGGAAAAATGCGTTTTGCAGTAGTTTTTTTAAGTTTTTTGGCCCCTTTGATCACACCAAAAGGGAGTTTTAAACCCAGACCCGGAGAAGGTAGGGGCGATTGCCAAGATGAAACCCTCTCGTACCCCAGGCGTTCTGAAAATTTTTTTAAGGAGCGACCTTTTTTTTTTCCCGGGACGCCATTTAACCAAAAATTTCAGAGGGGCCAAATCCCCTAAACTAACTTGTTAAAAAAAAACATAAAATTTCCCTTTGGGAAAAATTAAACCCGGGAAAAAGGGGTTTTCGCCCCAGCCCCAACCCAAGCATTAATAGTGCCCTTGTTTAAGAAAACCAAAATTTACTAACCCCTTTTCGAATTGAAATACAGTGCTTCGGGCCCGTGCAATGGGGGCCGCGTGCCTGATAAAAAGCGCGATGCCGATGGTCCCCTCATCCCGGGGCATTTTTTTTCCCGCAAGCAAGGGGAATCCCGAACGAAACTCCCCACTATTGTTTTTGGGAGGCTCTTGCTGGGGTGGAGGCAGTTGGCATTATAATCCATATTTTTCCCCGGTCGAAATTTTATCATTTACACCGACACCCCCCGGGGGGTTTTCAGTCTTTAAAAAAAGCAAACGAAATCTGTTGGGGAGACTCGGTGGGGGCATGGGGTTGTCAACCCAAAAATTATGAGCTTATCTCAACCCAGGGAAAGCCCATCAGCCCCCAGATTTACTCAGAAAACAGTAAACCCCTTCGATCAGGAGAAAACCCCCTTTTAAAAAACCCAAAGAATTAGCCCTGGGGCAGTGCAGGGACCCACTGGGGAATTAAAATGATAATTTATTTTGGTGAAAGAGTTGCCGGGGAAATTTTTTTCCCCCGCCCCCCTGATGATTTTGGGTTACGGGAAGGGGTTGTTTTTCCCCTCTCCGTACTCCCCCAAAAGAAAAAATGGTTTTGCCCAAATTGTTATCCGGGGAAACCCTTCCGAGCAGAAGCACTGAAATATGGCATTTTTCCGACCCCAAACAGCAGCAAAAACCCGGGGTTTTTTGGGGATTTAATTTTTAGACTGCGAAAAAAGATTTTTTTTCCCCCGGTTTTTGCTCCCCGAGCCCGGGCGGTACGTTAATCTTTTTTGTACCTTTCAGAGACGAAAAGGGGCCCTCACTAAAACGGGCATATTTGGGAAACATATGCCGGGATGTTACGGGGTCCTTTTTCTACCGATATCAGCAGACCTTGTAGATTTTCATCATTCTGCACGAGAAATCGGTATGTGCTGGCCCGGGTTGACCATCCCACAAAGGTTTTTTTCAGATAAACCTTGCCTAGTAAAGACGCCGAAAAAGAAACCGGGGCGACTTAAAAGGGGTATTTTTACACCCCTTTGGTCCACCAAAAAACCCCACTGACGACAGAGGTACCGAGTTTAAAATAGGTTATTAAAAAAGTGTATGTAGGATCTTGAAAATTCGCAAACCCTGTTTCCCAACCCTTTTCCACCCCCCAGGCCAAAAGGGGATGGGAGAAAGGGCCCAAACCCTGTGATAAAGGATGCCTTACCCCTCTCAAACCTGGAGCATCCCGAGGGTTGGGGGCGATTTTTCCCCCCATTTGTCAAAACACGGTCCACAGGAAAACGTTTAAAGACACGCCCCTAAATTTTTTCTGAAGGACAGACCTTTTTCCCCCCCCTAAGGGAACAGAAACCCAAAAGGACGTGGCCAGACCGCAGCCGCTACGTCCCCCCCCGCCGGCCGCAGGGGAGCCAAAAGAAATAGCCTTCAGAAAGTTCCGCGAACTCCCTAGACGCTGGGCGCAAACCCCCGATGGAAAACTACGTCCCCCACGGGGTTTCCATCCAGACGACCCCGTCCTTTTAAAGGGGAAAACCCGACACAACAGCGCGGCCGCCACGCCGCCCCAGCGGCCCCGTGAGAAAAAGACGACGTATTGGTCCAGTAACATTTCGCCCTGCCCAAACACCCATGACCGGTTACGATATGGTTATCCACGCCAAAACCCATTACGTCCCCTTGTGCCCGAGCAGAAATTGAAACCCCTTTAATGAGAGGCAGATGAAAAAAACCCTTTAAACCTGAGGGCCCCCCAAAAGATTCAGAAGGGGGGCAAGCATAGTGGGTTTTTCCCGGGTGCTGGGATCGAAAATAACAAGTTTAAAAAAGGGGTGGGTGGCCAGGTGGTTTGGGAGCCCCAGATGGCTGCCTTTTTTTTGTATGGGGGCTGGGGCCAATGGGTTTTTTTATGATATTAATTCGGGGAAACTTATCTCCACAAAAATAAATCCTGTTACTTTACTCACGTACTCTCTTTTCAGTAAAATCCCCGATGCCATCTCTTTAAAAGAAAGGATTTTTTCATGCAACTTTTTCAAGAGAAGCAGAAAAAAAACGAGGGCCCCCCTTTTCGAAACCCAGTCTGTGGTTTTAGGGGTCGTGGCCCGCTCCGTCTCAGACGCACTTCCCCCCCATTTTTCTATCGTCTATGAACTCTCGTTGACCATACCCCAAAATTATGTCGTGGAAATTTTTCCCTGAAATTCCCGGAAAAATTTTTTAAAAGGCCCCAGTTATATTTGGTAAAATTAAGAAAGGGGGCCGCATTAAAAAAAAATTATACTTTGGGGGATTTTTTTTAAAATTTTGGGGTTTGGTTTGAAATTTTTTTTTTATCCATTAATTTCTAGATGTGATCCCCTTTCCATTTTTTAATTTTTTTTTTTTTTTTTATCTCGTTTTTTTGTGGTTTTTAATTTTTTCTTTGGGATTTATATATTATATTTTATATTATAAAAATATTTTATATAAATAATATATTATATATATATATATATATTTAATGGAATTTTTTTTGTATTTTCCTTTTTTAAATTTCCCCCTTTTTATTTTAATTTTTGAATGGTTAATTTTTAAGTTAGGGATATTTTTTTAAAACACATATGCAACATTTTACTTCTTAAAAAGTGGAGCACGTTGGGGGGAAAACCCTCGGCCAAGGAAAGGGGGGGGGGTCAAAGGGTTTTTTTTAGCCACCCTTAAATGGGGACGGTCGGGTCTTTGCTCGAGGGGGTGATTGGGGGAAAGGGGGCCGGGGAGACGGGGTTCCCGCTGGGCGGGTAAGTGGTTGTGTACGCCCCCCCCGGGGGAGACAGGTCCCCTAAGTGGGGAGGCTTTGCAGTTTAGAGGGCCCTTATTAGGGAAAACCCCCCGGGGCCCCTTTATTTTATATTGTTTTTATCTATTTTACATTGTTCCTTATTTTTTTTTTGCTTTTCAAGTAATTCCAATTTTATTAAAGCTGAAAAAAACCCCCCTCCCGGTTTTAACCCTTTTCCATTTTTTTGTTTTTTTGTTCTTTTTAAAAAATCTCCCGATTTTAACCCTTATTAATTTTTCCCCAAAAAAATTTCCCCCAAAAAATATTATTGTAAGGTAAAGGAAAAGGGAATGAAAATGTTGAATTAAAAGGATCGGCGACTTTGGGAAAAATTAAGATATTTAAAAAAATCAATTTCCCCCGATTTTATAGGTAATTATAATAAAACCCTTTTACTTAAAAATATACGCCCGTAAAAGGGAAAAAAAATGACTAGAATGAATCGATAAATAACGGAAAAAGAAAACCCCCCAAGAAAAGACCCTCAAAAATAACAATGAAAAAATGAGAGGAAAGAACGATTTTAAAAATTTGGAAAAAAATAAAATTTTAATGAAAAAACTACCTCCTTAAATGGTTTTGGGGCCCAAAAAAAAAAAGCAGGTGCGAAAATAAAATAGAAGATTTTTGTTAAACGAGGTTTCCCCTTTCCGGAGAAAATTTTTTTTTTCAAAAAAAATGAGAGGTTGTTTGAAGTTTTAAAAAAAGGGGAAAACCCCCGATTTGAGTTGTGGGCGCCTGATCACCCAAAGACCCCCCGCACAGGGCGCTAGTTGGTTTTTAAAGAAGGAATTCCAAAACAAAAATTTTTTGGAAAGTCCCCGCCCGAGTGATTTCAATCAAAAAACTGTGGAAGAAGAATTTTTGTACAGCTTCCTAATTTTTCGCTGTAAAGTCCAGACTCGCGAGTGTGGGGGGTAAATCGCGTGCCGTCCTCCCCCTCGGGTTTAAAAAAGCACCAACTTTTGTCCCTCACGTACTCCCCACACCTTCTATCTTTCGGCCCCAACTCTTGTATTCATTCTCACCCCACACGCACATATACGCGTGAACGATCTGCAAGGATTTTATTTTAAAAACTGTTTTGGACGAAACATTTAGGTTTCAGCTTCCTAATTACGCTAGTAAAGTTTGAGATCGCGGTTTGGGGGTGTACTGCGTGCGCGTTTCCCCCCCCTCGGTTTTAAAAACGCTTTCCAACTCTGTCAAAACTTTCTCCCACACCAAAACCCCATGCAAAACAAAAGGTTTTATCTTTGGGGCAATACCCTTGTATTCAATCTCACACACACACCACCCTATACGCGTTCCCCCAAGCAAAAAATTTGGGGGTGGCAGTCAGGTGTTAAGCCACAGGGAGGGCCTAGACGTAAATTAAAAAAAAAACTATAATTGGTGTCACCCCACGCCGGGCTTTTCCCCTTGGGGTCTCGCGCGCAAACCCAAAGGATATTACATATATGTGTAAAATAAATACACACACACACACACCACACACACACACACAAACATATAATATAGGTGGGTTTATTATTATAAAAATTAAAATATATTAAAACATATATAAAATCTTTCATATGAAAATACCAAAAAATGTAAAAATTTTAAAAATATATATACATAATATTTATATATATAAAAATAGTATATATATTTATTATATATATAATTTATTAAAATAAATAATTTTTATTTATTTTATATATATATATATATATATTATATATATATGTATTATATTATATATATATAGTATATATATAAATATAATGTATATATATGTATATATATTATATATATATATATATATATATATATATA
>NW_023657714.1:0-26611 GCF_015228065.2 Penaeus monodon
CTCCCGGGAAAAGGGGGGGTTTGGGGCGACCTTTTACCTTTTTTCCCCAGGGGAGGGTGGGGGGGGCCCCCTTTTTTTTTTGGGGGGGGCCCCTTAGAAAAGGGGGGGGGGCCCCCGGGGGGCCCTTAATGTTTTGGGGGCCATAAAAAGGGAAGGGGTTTTTTCCCCCCCTTTTTTTTTTTTTTTTTTTTTTTTTTTTTTTTTTTTTTTTCTATCCCCCCCCCCCCCCCCCCCCCCCCCCCCCCCCCCCCCCTTTTTGGGGGGGGGGGGGGGCCTAGGGCCTGGTTCTGGGGCCAGAACCCAAATCTGATGAGCCCCCTTTTTTTCTTTTCGAATAGGGCGATGGGCCCGGGTAGAGCCCCCCTTTTTGGGGGCCCTTCAGCCAGGTCTGTCTACTAGCAGCTGCTAGACAAAACTTAAGTTCCCGCCTAAACGGAAGTACCTGGAAAAAAGTTGCCCTTTTCTCCCTCCCGGATAAATGTCTGTGGTTGGCTACTTCAGAGGGTAAAGGAAACTTCTGAACAGGTACAGGTCCCCTCACTCTCACGAGGTGAACTTTGGGTGTTTTAAGAGAGAGGGGATTCACGTTAAACCCCCTCTCCCAAAGACTGCCTAAAAAAAAAGCTAGCCCTCCCCCTCACTGTGAAAAAAACGTCTGTGGTTTGGCTGTTTTCAGAGGGACAAGGAGCTTACTGGAACGGGTACGGGACCCCCCCCTCTCTCACTGAGGTGAACACCTTTGGATTTTCAGAGAGAAGGGGGATTCCCCTTTAAAAACCGCCTGCCAAGGGACCTCCGGGAAAAATTTTTGATTTCTCCCCTCATTTTGGGGGTTTAAAACATCTGGGGCCCGGCTTTTTTCAGAGGATAAGGACTGACAGGAACGGTGCAGGCCCCCCCCTCTTTTCTCCTGGGTAAAAACCCTTTGGGCGTTTCAGAGAAAAAGGGGGATTCACTTTAAAAAAGGGTACGGCCCCTCTCTGAGGATGGAGAGGAATTGCCTGGAAAAAGTAAAACCCCCTTCCTCCTGAGGGAGGAGCAGAAGTGTTCCCATAAATGATTCCTTGGGGGAAGGAATCCCCTCGGGGAGTACCCCAAGGTTGACACCTACCCACGTTTTTTTGCCGTGCTGGCATCCTTGTGAGCTGGGGACGGGGTCCTGGGGGTTGACGATGCCGTGCACGAGTACCCCCTGGGGCTGCAACCCGCCCTTTTGGCCCCTCTATTCGGCAAGACAGGCGGCTGATCCAGCCCGGTCGGTAAATGCTGGTCCCCCCCTCGGGAGGCTGGGGGAAAGCTCAGCTCCCGTTGGTACCCACACCGTCCATGGCGTCCCCGTGCAAACGCTAATTGGCTGCGTATCCCTCATCCCCCCTGTTGCTGTTAGACTTTTGGTTCAAAAATCAGCCCCCCCTTTTTTGGACTCCGGGGGGGTGGGGGCATAGTGGATGAAGCACTCCCAAGTACATAAAAACCCAAAACAAAACCCCCCAAAGACAGACGATTTGTTGACGACCCTGAAAGGCCCCTACGGCAGCCACCCGGCCTTACATCCTCCAGGTGGCAAAAAAAAACCCAGGCACAGGATCACTGCATGCCTGTGCCAGATGGGGACAAACAAAAAAAGCATGTAAAAAACGTTTCCCCAATTAAAAGGTCCCCGAAACCCCCCAAGGCTTCGCAATGCCTACCAAAGGGTCGGGGCTTTGGGAGCCACGCAAATCCGGCGTCACCCGGTTGCGCGGATCGGGCTGATCATCATCCCCCAAAATATCGGGGCCACCCTTTGTTCCGCAGAAACAAGGACAAAAAGATGGGGGGAAAGGAGCCCTCGCCATAACCCCCGAGGAAAAGGGGTCAAAGATGGTGCTACTTGGCTTCTCATCTCAACGATGTTGGAGGTGTACATCCACCCCCAAAGGTTGTGGAGGCTTCCCGATTGTCGAAGGGGAAGACCCCCAAACCAGAAGTCCTGGTAAACCAGGAAAGGTAGCCCAAGCTCTCCCCTTGATCTGGGAAAACTGGGGTACCTTCACCTACATACTTATGTGCCTGAACCACTGCGGTGTTTCAATGCCGATACGACCCCCCAGGCTAACTCCCCCCCGCCAACCCAAATATGTGGTGTCTGTAGCAAGGCCAAACACCGGGTGTCATCAAGGCATATAAAGAAGAAAAGAAGACACAACACCAATGTCCTAACGGGCCCAAAGAGGCATCACGCCTGGCCTGCTTGCTCTGCCCAAGAGGGGGGCCCCAAAAACGGCAAGAGGTTGCTAAGACGACCAGACTTTTTTCCTGCCCCCCCAGGCACCTACTTGGGGGGGGAACAAAAGCGAAAGGCTTCCCGACCTCCTAAGGAAGGAAGCTGCCCCCCACCGAAACCGGAGATCTCCGAAAACGGGAGTTCCCCCAAGTAAACAAGCCGGGGAAACCACAGGAAAAATTTTCCAAAACAGAAACCACAGGGCCCTCCCCAGATCCAAAGACTGTTCTTCGACGGGGGGGACATGTCACCTGACTTGCTGGGTCACACATGGCAGTATCCTTTCCAGGCCCAAGGGAAGAGGCGGAAAAGGCAGTCGACACGCCATGAGGCATTAAAACCCCTGTCGCAAGCAAAAAGGAAGGAAGAGGGGGCCCAATCACCCAATCCTCTCCCTCACCCCGGTCGAGCTCCCCTCCCCACTTAAACCCAGGCTTCCCTCACAGGCAAGCCTAGCCGCTGATTCAGTGCCCAAAGCCAATCAGAAAGTTGAGCCTGCCAAAAAGGCCAGCCAATGCACAGAACGCCTGGCCAGAGAAAAAGCCAAACACGTCAAGTCAGAGCTCCCAAAAGGCTCTCCACCCCCCAGTGGATCCGGGATAGCCTACGCCGAGGAGACCCCTCAAGCATGAGGATCTAAAAAAAAAATGGAGTTTTCAGCTCCGCTGTAAATTCCCGAATACGACGTGTCTCTGTGAAACATAAATTGAAACCCTCATGGCACCAATCTAATTTTTCGGGCAGTGGAAAATCTGTGCTTCCCCAGGAGGCCACCTCCACCAATAGTCGATCAAGAGCATTGACATCGCGCTCCAGGAGACATTATCACGGAACTGTTCGCTTCCCCGGGGTATCACGTCTACGCCGCCACGTTCCGAGGCAAAAGGGGCCTGATGACCCGGTAAAAGCAAAAATTCCCTGCTCCAAATAGCCGATGCAACCGCATTGTGGAGAAGATGTTAAATCTCTTGCCGTCAAATTCAACGGGCCGGGGGGGGGCCCCTGAAATTGTAAAATGTGTACACCGGGCCACACTCTAGACTTAGACATCACCGGTATGTCTTCTGCGCACACGCCCGATATCAGGGGGGGAGACTTCAATGCCCCACCCATCCTGTCCCTGCGGGGGCACCGGATGCGGCTGGCTATCACATGCAATGTGCTTGAGACTTCCCCGAGATCGCTCTCCTCCAGCCAGGAGCCAAACCATGTCAGAGGAGGGGTCCAACCTCCCCGGGCCCTGCGCTCTGGGGGAGGGGTTTGGGCTGGCGTGTCATGAGACCGCCCTTAGTCCCCATTTAGGGGCCATAACTCCCCTTTTTGGATAGGGGCCCCCGAAATACCACGACCGAACCCAAAGGGGAAAACAGACAGGCCAAACTGGCGGGCTTTCCCAAAGCCTTGGCCCCTGTCTGAGAAAAATGAACCCACAAAGCGAAAATGGGGAAGTGCTAAAAACCAGACGTAATGCCATTGATGGGCAGCTCACTACCATCCCAAACTCCCCTGGGTCTAGATCACAAAGACCCCGGGTACTTCAATGACGATTAGGGGGGTAACCCACAGGGAAAAATATGTGCCGAAAACTTTTCCGAAGGAAAAGAACCCCCGAAAAACCTAGCCCTCCCAAGGGGGCTATCAGGGATGCCAAAGGGAAAACTGCCCAAGTGGGCAGGAAAAGTGGTTTTGGAATGGTGTGAGTCCTTTGATCACCATACCACCCCTCGGGTAGGGCAAGGGTCAAACGAGCCACCAACCGCCCCCAGCCCCCAGATTTTTCCCCTCATGACCCCCATCAGGCCACAAAACTGGCGCTAGATTTTTCTGCGAGAACGAGTAGCACAGCCCTGCCCCCGAATGGGGCAAAAAAACCCCACAAAACCCGACAACTTACTCCTCAATGAAAGTCACCGAACCCGATAACTCAACGTTTATCTTTTTTCTGAGGAACTGAGGGTGCATATAAAGCCAGTTCTAACACACCCAGGCTCTGATGGATCTCGTACCCCATCTTTCCCCCTGGACCGGTAGGGGAGCTTTCATTCCCGCACTCACAAAGTCCCGAAAACTTTTCCCCTTTCCCCGAGTTGGAAAGGGGTACATAGTTCCCATCCCCAAACCAAAGGGGGCCGGGAGTCCGCCCCATCTCTCTCCTCAGCTGTCTGGCCCAAAACGCCGAGAGGGTGGTCTGCCGGCTCCGTGAAAAATGGGACCCCCACCGAACACTTTCCACGGTTCACCAGGGCATGGCAAGCGCACAAAATAGCCACCTCTTTAGCACAATTTAACACGGGCACATCTTTGCATTTTCCCCTTTACCTGGAAAGGCTTTTTAATTGGGGAAGTCCTCTTGCATTCGGGGAGCCTGTCCAAAAGAAAGGGTAAGCTCCTGGGTTGGGGAGGTACTACTTACGAATAAACACCAAGTCAAAATTCCAAGGTCACCCTTTCCGCACTGCCACTAGAGAAGGAACGCACGGGGGGGGTTTTCAGTCCAGCCCTTTTCAATACTTGTTCCTGTATCCCACTAAAAACCCCCCAGTGGGGGGGGCAAGATCCTCCTTGCAGACGTCTTGCTATCATCTCCCTGGACCTACCTTCCTAAACAAAAACCCACGTTGTCTGGACCCGGGATCCGAGGAGTGTTTGCAGGCAGGACAAAAACTCTGCAGCCAAAACCCAAAGCCATGGCTCGGACAAGGGGTTCAGGCCAAGTCTGAAAATCCCGGGGAAAAACCCTTTGGATGGGTTCAGGATTACCTTACCTTTGGTTGGTAACCGGACTCTCTCCTTCCACAAGGAGGGGCCATACCTGGTTTTCCGAACAAAAACAAGACTGTCTTCATGAAGGGAAAAATGGGAAAAGCATAGGGCCAAAACAGAGTCTAAAAACTTCTATGTCTCTTTGGCCCTTGTAGACTAGTTTTCCCCCCTCTGTTGGCATTAAGAGAAAACTAAAAACCAAAGGGGACAGTCCAAAACGAAGCCCCCCAGGGGCATTCTGGGGGCCCCCAAGGGGGGCGAAGGGCCCAACCTCCTTGTGGGGGCAAACCTTTTCCCCCGGCCTCACGAATTGCCCCAATGGCAGCACAATTTTTATCAAAGGGCTCCAGGTTCCCAGGGAAAACCCCGCCTAAACATAAAATAGTCAGACGCCTAGAACAGGATAAAGACTTTTGCAAAAAACTCCTGGTTTCTCAACATCCAGGGTTTTAAACCCCATCAGCCAAAAAAGGGACTCTGGCCCAAAGGGGATGGACTCCCCCCACCCTACTTTTTCGAAGCTCCGCCGTGGGGACAAAACCCCGAAGATTCTCGCATGGACTGGCAAGCAAAAGAAAGAAAACTGTATGCCACCTAAAAGGCAGAACCCCAAGGGCATTGCAGCCCACCCCTCCGGGAGCAGAAAATATTCCCCGGGGGATCGGGCGCCCCCGACCCCACGGGGGGAAAGGCGCCGCTTCCAGCAAGGGATCCAAAATCCATGAGGGTAAAAGACAACGCCTCCTCGCTACAGGCAAGGGAGTTGCTATCATTGGGGAGCACTGACCCCCGCGTCCCTGGGGAAGACACGTGGTCATACAACAGCCCCCAAGGAGCCCTCGCTGTCTTTGCAGCGCTCCCCCCTGACAACACTACCTTTTTGCACCATCCTCACACTGGCACAGAGGGATTCTTGACAGGGTAGAAGAATTTCATAAAAGGGTTCCCACCACATAGGGGGTCAGAGGGAATGAGCTTGCTGAAAATTTGCCAAAAATTTGGGAGGGTATGCCCCCCCAACCCATGATAATACATCAGGCCGAAAAATTCTTGGAGAGTTTACGGAAACCGGGACCTCCTTCCTCCTGCAGCTTCACAAGAGGAAAAGAGATCCTCCCCCTCGGGCCCTGGTACTCAGATGCCAAGGCTTGAAACCCCTGCACTCTCTGAATAAACAACAGGACCCAAGTCATTTTGCACAGAATGCCCTAGGGGTTAACACTGTGCAGGCGGGCATACAAACCATAGAACGTGAAGAGAGGGGTTGCATGCATTACGGCAGCCGAACGCCCCACTTTTTACATTACTTGGAGAATTGCTGCACAGCAATTCCCAAACCCAAAACCCCAGAACACAGCCGTCGTGCTGGGAAAAAGATTATGCGAGTCTTACAACCCCGGCTACGGGAACGCCTGCTGGCAATCCCCCGCCACGGGGAAGCCCGAGGTCAGCAAACAAAAGAACGCCTAAAAAACGCACAGGCCGGGGCCCTAATGAAAGGCCCGGCGAAGGGAGAACTTCGCAAAACTCAAGCAGGTAGGGCCCCGAGATTCCGTCAAGCACCAGGGGCGGTAAGCCGCTTTTCCTCTCCCCGGGCTAGTGGCCGCGCCCCCATACCGCGATACCCCTATAACTAACGCCTCGTGTGTTTCCTATATTTTTTCAGTCTTGAAATAAAACCACGCCCCTTAACATATAACTACATCTGTTCACCACTGTACTACGGGTACACCCTTTTACAAAAGAGGGAGGGGGAAAGGGAAAGAGAAAAAGAGAGAGAAGAGGGGGGCAGAGGAGAGGGGAAGAGAGAAAAAAAGAAGGGAGGGAGGGGAGAGAGAGGGGAAGAGAGAGCGAGAGAGAAGGGGGGGGAGGGGAGGGAGGGAAGAGGAAAAACGGAGAGAGAGAGAGAGACTCATATGTGTTTTCTGTAATGCTTTGTAGATGACAGAAAATGAATTCGAGGGGTAACAAAGGTAAAGAGAGAGGGGGTACAGAGAGAGAGATGGGGGGGCAAAGAAAGAGAAAAAGAGAGAAAGAGAGAGAGAGAGAGAGAATGAAAGATGAAAGAAAAGTGAAAAAGAGAGAGAGAGAGAGAATGAAAAAGAGAGAGTAAGAGAGAGAGAAGAGGGAAAAGATATAGAGAGAGGAAAAAAAGGAGAGAGAGAGAAGAGGAGAGAGAGAAGAAGGGGGAAAAGAGAGAAATTCATGTGTTTTTTGGGAAAGCTTTTTAGATAAACAAAAATGATTTGGGGGTAACCAAACCTACTGCTGCAAATTCCCACTTTAAATTTCTAATTTACAGGATCCCATTCGGAAAGATATAATAAAATAATATATATATTTATATATTTAAAATTTTATTTATTTTAGTTTTTGTTTTAAGTTAAAAATATTTCTTTCATTATATATCAAAAAAAAAACCCAAATATTTAAAATTAAATATATAATATATATAAAAAAAAAAAAAATTTTTTTTTTTTTTTTTTTTAAAAAAAAAATTCCCAAAAAAAAAAAAAAAAAAAAAAAAAAAAAAAAAAAAAAAAAAAAATTTTTTTTTTTTTTTTTTTTTTTTTTTTTTTTTTTTTTTTTTTTTTTTTTTTTTTTTTTTTTTTTTTTTTTTTTTTTTTTTTTTTAAAAAAAAAAAAAAAAAAAAAAAAAAAAAAAAAAAAAAAAAAAAAAAATAATACATATTATATTACATATACATATTATATACATAAATATACTTAATATATTATATTATATTTTATATATATTAATAATAAAATTATATATATACTTTTTCATATACATATTTATACATATAAAATAAATAATATACATATTTATACATATATATATACATATACTTTTATCATATATATCTATAATAATATTATATATATATAATAAAATATACATATATATATACATACAATATATATTCAATACTAATATATACATATTTATAAATATATATAAAATTTTTATAATTTATATATATATATAATATAATATTAATTTTAAAAATATATTATACATATATTTATACTATATATATATATAATTATATAATTAAATATTATATAATATACTTTTATATATTTATCATATATTTTAAACATATTATTAATAACATATATAATATTATATAATATTTTAAATTAAATATATTTCATATCTAAAATATTAAAATTAAAATATATATTATATATATTTTATATAAAATTATATAAAATAATTATTTCTTTTTATATATATTTTATATCTTTTATATATCTATATAAAATTATATATATAAAAATTTTTTATATATATTCTATTTATATAATTATATATATATATATATATTATAGGGCCGGGGGTGGCCGAATTTTTGAGCGTTGGCTCAAGACTGTCACGACGGCTCTGAATTCGAGGTTCGAGTCACCGACCCCGCGTTGTTCCCTTTTGGCGGAACTTCCCCTTGATTGCCCCCCTAGCCATGGGGGGCCAAGCCGCTTAAGTAAAGGGCTGGCCCCCACCCCGATAAATGAGAGAATGTTTACCTAAAAGGACCACCGGCACTCTCCGGGGGAAGGAACGGGGCCCTCCCCCGTACTCACCCCAAGACTCCAACTAAAAACTACATTAAAGTACATGCTGTGACCAGGCGCTCAGACATGAACCTACCTTTAAAAAGTGAAGATATAATATTATTTATTTAAATATATATATATTTATATATATAATATTATATGTATAAAAAGTAATATGATGATAGATAGATAGATAATAATAGATAGATGATAGTATAGTATGATGTATACATTATATAATTTTTAAACATATATAATACATTATATTTAATTTATTATATATTATATATATATATAATATATATATATATATATATTTTATATATTATATATTATATAATATATATTTTGTGTGTGTGTGTGGGTGTGTGTGTGTGTGTGTGTGTTGGGGTGTGGTTTTTTTATATTATAAAATTATTATATATCCTTTTGGGGGGGGGGGGAAAGGGGGGGGGGGGGGGGTGTGTGTTTTGTGTGTGTGTGTGTGTGTGTTGTTTGTTTGTATATTTATTATATTTATATTACATAAAAATATATTATTAATTCCTTAATATATTCTATCATTATATTTTTTTCTTATATATATATTTATATATTTACCACCACACCCCCCCCTTTTTATATATATAAAAATTTTATTATTATATTTTAATATTTATATTTATATATATATACATTTGTTATTTTTTTTTTTTATTTTTATATCTTATTTATATAATATATTTTATCATATATGATTATTTATATAATTTATAATAATATATTATATATTTATTATATAAATTTTTATATATTAAAATATATATTTATAATATTAATTTATATATATATATAACCACAACCACACACCACCATACAACAATAATTTATATAATATTTAATATATATATATAATATATAATATTTTTAACACATATCTCATAAATAAGGGTATGTCATTTTTGGGGCAGCCGGGGCCCTCTCCACCATCCTTCGCCACAAAACCGTTTTTACGCTTTTCTTTCCACTTGCCCCACGCACCCCGCAATACTTTGATTTGGCGCCTCTTTTTTTGTTTGCCTCTTCCTCTTTTTCCTATCACCATCCCTGTCAGCAATTTTTTTCTCATATTTTTATTTTCTCATTACATACCAATAAACTTTAATTTCCCTTGTTCAAGATGTCCAACGCGGTCTTTAAAATTTATTTTTCTCAGCATTTTCCATTCCCCTTCTTCCTGTCCAGCTAATATACAGTACTCGTCTGTACCCACTTTTCAAACTTTTGTCTTTTCTTGTCTATCTCTTCAAACCCCCCTCAGACCATATATGAAATTGGGAAAACAAATGAGTTAAATAACCTCACTTTGTCCAAAGGTTGCTTCGGCCCTTTCCGATTTTTTGAGAGCTTTTGGGCTTTTTTTTGCAAGGGAATTTTTTTTTTTTTATCTCCGGTGAATCATCATATGATTAGTTAAAAACTCCAAGAAAGGGAAACTCTTTCACTTTTTCCACAATCATTCCATTGATTGTAACTTTCATCTTGTTCTTGCGGTTATTTTTGAATCTTCATGATCTTAGTTTTTTTGGCATTAAAAAACCCAACCCAGCCTTTTCGCGGGCTTCTCTAACTTATCTGTATTGTTGTTTTTTCAGTGATACTCTGGCAATCAAAACTTATCATCGGGTACCTAAATTTTGATTTTTTGTATCCTCCAAACATCCACTTTTTCCTTAAAAATTCTCTAGAGCACCCTCTAATTGTTTCAGAATTATTAAAGAGGTGGGGAGACAAAATAAACCCACGTACCCTTGTTTGATTTTCAAACCCTTCTGTTAACCCTAATTTGGTTTTTACACGCTTGTTTTTTGGTCAAAGGTTTTTATTAGTTGGATGATGTTTTTTGGGGAACTTCTACTCATTTTATTCCAGAGGATATCTTTATCAACGTATAAAAAGCTTTCACATATCGATAAAACACAGGTATAGGCTTTTTGATGTTCTCTTTTTTTCTATGATTTTTTTTAAATTTAGAATCGGGTTTCGGTCCCTTTCCGGCGAAAACCCTTTTTCGTCTCAATTTCCTCTCTTAACTTAAATTCATTTTTTTTCAGCAATAATTTTCAAAAAAATTTGTGCTGTGACTTTTAAATGAAATTGTCCTATTATTGTTGCATTGGGTCGTCCCTTTTTTAGGTATGGAGTAAAAAGTTTTTACCCCCCTTCGGGCCATTTTCTTTCATTCCATTTTTTTTGTCAGATTTGTAGAAGAAGTTTCACCTTTCGCCAACTTCTTAATTATTTTCGTTATTTCATCTTTCCCGGGGACTTTTTGTTTTTCTTTACTTCTTTTAGGGCTTTTTAACTTTCGTCCCAGGGGCAGGGGTTCATCCTCGCTGTCTTGAGTCTAATTTAAATGTTTTTGTTAGTCTTTTTTCTTTTTGTATAAGTTGGGAACAATTTTGTTCCTCTATCTTTGATTCTTTTCCATCCCAAAAACAAGTCATCTTCAGTTTTGATATTTCCCTTGTGGGTTTTAAATTTTTCGTGTGATGTTTCGTCCCCTTTGGGTAGAGTTTTTTTAGTTGTCTTTTTGATAAACCTTTTTCTTTCTCTGGAAATGTTCTTTTAAAATTTTTTTCCCTTATCTTGTCGAAATAATCTTGAATTTTTGTATTTTTTTTTTTGAAATTACTTTTTCAACGGGTTTTGAACCTTTTTTTTTGGGCTTTTCTTTTTTAAATTCACTTAGGTTTTTTTCAGTATCCCGGGGGGAATTTGTTTTTTCTTTTGGCGTATTTTTTCTTAAGCAGTGCTCACAGTTTTTTTTCCTTCTTCCCAAAACTTTTGGTTTTTTTTATCTTTTCCATTGTTTGGTATTTAAAATTTGTTTGACACGTATTCTGAAATTGTTATCAAAGTTTTGTATCGAGCTTTAGAGGTGGGGGGGGATGCCCATCTTTTTGAGTCTTATTTTTTAAATCGATAGTTTTATTGGTGGTCCTGTTGCAGTCGGGACCAGTCCTTTTTTTGGCATTTTTTTTTGCAACTTTTTTTTTTTTTTCAGCACAATTTTCAATTTTTGGGTTCTGTTCTTTTGTCTGGTGAAAACCCGTGTCAAGTGTCCCTTTGGGGGGTGTTGGAACAATGTTTTCTATAACTAAATTTTTGTACATGAATCAATCAACTTTCCTTTTCATTTATATTTCCCGGCCGAATTTTCCCAGGGGGAATTTTTTAGATTTTTTTTCCTACTTTTGGGATTGATCTCCCAGATTTTTACATCTCTTTAGGTTGTTCTAAAGTTCTTGGGGAAAGTTTTAAAAAAATTTTCCCTTTCTTTACCCTTTCAATATTGGTTGGTGGTGGGTTTTTAAAAAACTAATATTTTGGGTTTTGCTTGTATTTTGACTTTTAAAATGCGATCATTTATTGGGCTGTACCCAATTAGTGCATTTTTCAGTTTTTTTTCGTGAGAATCATAGCAACTCCGTACTATAATTTTCCTTCTTCTTTTCCAGAAAAGAACTGTCTTTTTTTCTTTATTTTTGGAAAATTTTCCTTTCTTTTCCCAAATTTGGGCTCCTTATTCCTAGTATTTGAAATTTTTTATCTATCCTTTTTGTTTAGACATATGTAATTTTCCCCCTTTCATTTTCCTTACGTTCCACTTCCCATTTTTTTAAGTGTTTCTTAAAGGCATTTTTCTTTTCTTCTTTTCTTCCAGATGCAGTTTTTAACTTTTTCACCTGGGCCCACTGCTAAAGCGCCCCTTAAACCCCGCGGGGCGTGGGTATAATTATCGTTTCTGTATTTAAACATTGGGGTAGGGTTTGTCAAGAAAAAAAAATTGAGTGGAAAACCCCCAGGCTCCTTCTCACTCGATTCTCCAACTAACTAGAGGAACTACTCTCGCTTTTTAAAAGTTACACTGTAAAACGCAGCATTATTGGTTAAAACCCGTAATCATTTGAACTAAGGGGTTTTTTACTAATATCCACTGCCCTGCTGCCGACGTTTCACCGCAACCCTTTGGGATTTGGGGGCTAATAGGGTGCATCCTTGTTCAAAGGGGAACCCCAGGGGGCCGTTTATTGTTTTACCCCCGGGCAAAAAAAACAATTCCACACACACAACACCCAACACACACCACATATATATATATATAATATATATATATATATAATATATATATTATATATTTATAATTATTTTATATAAATGTTATTTTTATATAAATTATATTAAATTTTATATATAATTATATATATTGTGTGTGTGTGTGTGTGTGTGTGTGTGTGTGTGTTGTGTGGTGATTATTTTATTTATATAATTATATAATTTTTTATTATTTTTTGGGGTGTGGGTGTGTGTGTGGTGTGTGTATTATTATTAAAATTTAAATTTTTTTCATTTTTATTTTATTTATTCCTTAATTCTATTTTATATAATTTTATATTATATTATATATATAAAAATATATTATTATATTATATCCACACACCCACCACACATATAAAATATTTTATTATTTAATTTATATATATATATATAATTAAAATATATTAAAATGTATATATTCTTTTAATATATATATTTTATATTATATATATATATAGGGGTGAAATTTTTTCTATATTTTAATTTTCATATCTTATACGTGTTATATTATATATATATTATTTAATTTTTTTATATTTTATAATGTAATATATATATATTATTTTAAAATTTTAATATAAATATAATTTTGTTACTTCTTTTAACGGTAGGTTCTGTCTAGCCCCGTGGTCCAATGTACTTATTGTAGTTTTCATGTTTTGATGCTCTTGGAGTGAAATACGTGAGGGTCCCCATTCCTTTCCCGGAGAGTGCCCCGGGGTTCCCTTTTTTGGTAAAACTTCTCTCTATTTCATCCGGGGTTGGGACCAGCACTGCTTGGGCTGGCTTGGCCCCCCAGTGGCTAGGTAGGCTTCGAGTGAAATTCCTTGCTAAGGGAACCGGCCGGCCGGGGACTCGAAACCCCTTTAATCAATTCATCAGTGTGACCCCGGCGGCCCAGACATGAAACTATCTCCCTCTCCAGGACCCTGGCCTGCACACTCCTTTTAGTGGGGCGTGTGGGTGGTTGGTTTAGCCTGGCCTCCGGTTTCATACCCGGGGTGACCTAGGTTCAGTCCTGGGCAGGGGGTTTTTTATTTATCGATACAATGCGGGATTGCATTATTCCATCTTTCATAAAAAATACCTCAGGACATCTGACTTAGGGTTATTGCTAAATAATTTTCCCCCGATGCCCCGGGAGTGACGTAAAACTTTGCTGTCATTACTCAATATGATAGACGGAAAGTCTATGGACTATAAGATCCTAGTTGCCCTCCTTTTGTGGGGCGTGTGGGATGGTTGGGTTTTGCACGGCCCCCCGGTTTCTACCCGGATGACCTATTTTGAGTCCTGGTCAGGAGGGGTTTTTATTTTCGTATCAAAGCGGCTTGCATTATTCCATCTTTATAAAATATACCTCGGACACTCTTAGGATTTGAATTTCTAAAACAATTTTCCCCCGAGTGCCCACGGGGAGTGGCGTAAAATTCGCTGTCATTACTCAATATGAGAACAGTATGTCTTGGACTAGTAAGATCCTAGTTGCACACTCCTTTTTTGTGGTCGTTGGCATGGGTTGGGTTTTGCACTGGCCTCCGGTTTCATACCCGGAGTGACCTAGGTTCGAGTCCTGGTCAGGGGGGTTTTTATTTTCATATCAATGCGGCATTTCTTATTCCTCTTTCTAAATATCCTCAGGACATCTGACTTAATTTGAATTGCAAATCAATTTCCCCCGGTGCCCACGGGGGGGGGCGTAAAAATTGCTGTCATTACTCAATATGAGTAACAGGTATGTCTATGGGGGTAGTAAGACCAGTTGCCACTCCTTTTTGTGGTCTGTGGCATGGGTTTGGTTTTTGCACTGGCCTCCGTTTTTTATCCCCGGGGTGCCCAGGGTTTGAGTCTGGGCGGGGGTTGTTATTTATCGATATCAATGCGGCATTTTCATTTTCCCTCTTTTTTAAAATATACCCAGGCATCTGACTTAGGATTTGAATTGCAAAAACAATTTCACCGAGTGCCCACGGGGGAGTGACGTAAAAAATTCGCTGTATTACTCAAGTATGAGGGAAAAGGTAAGTCTATGGAGCTAGTAAGCCTAGTTGCCCCTCCTTTGTTTCTGTGGAGGGTTTTAAATGGCCTCCGTTTTTACCCAGTGCCTAGGTTCGAGACCCCGTCCTTGTTTCCGGTGGGCCGGGGGACGGTGGGGGCGTCGAGCAGCGCCCAGGGTCCCTGAAAAGAGAGAGGGGGAGACCCCTTTTTCCAATTTAAATTTTTTCCCGGGTTTTTTTTTTGCCCACTTTTTTTTTTCCCCCCCCCCCCCCCCCCCCCCCCCCCCCCCCCCCCCCCCCCCCCCCCCCCCCCCCCCCCCCCCCCCCCCCCCCCCCCCCCCCCCCCCCCCCCCCCCCCCCCCCCCCCCCCCCCTTTTTTTTTTTTTTTTTTTTTTTTTTTTTTTTTTTTTTTTTTTTTTTTTTTTTTTTTTTTTTTTTTTTTTTTTTTTTTTTTTTTTTTTTTTTTTTTTTTTTTTTTTTTTTTTTTTTGTTTTTTACTTTTAAATACCCCCGGTTTCAAACGGGTTTTTTTTTTTGGACTTTTTTATCCCCCTTTTTTTTTAAAATTTTCCTTTTCAGTCGCTCCCCCTTTACTTCCCTTTTTTCATTCCCAGGTTTTTTTTTTGTTTTTATCCTTTTAGCCCCCAAAAAAAACCCCCCTTTTTAGGGGAAGGTACCCCCAGGGGAAAGAAGCCTTTTTTTGAAACTTTTTTTTTAAATTTAAATGTTTTGGGTTTTTTTTAGTGCCCCCCGTTCCAACCCCTTCTTTCTTTTTTTCCCCGAAGTGGAACCCCCCCAAATTTTCCCTTGGGGGGGCCCCCATTTCCCTTATCCTTTCACTTCTAATTTCCTTTTTCCCCCCCCCCCCACGTTGCCTTTTTCTTCTATATAATTCTCTAAAAGGTTTAATTTCCCGGGAAAGAAGTTCAAAACTTTTTTCCCTTTTCCCATTTCCTTGGGGAAAAATCGGGGGGTTTCCGGCGTAGTTCGCCCCTACGGTTTTAAAAATTCCTTCCTTGCTTTTCTCACCCCCTTTTTTTTTCTTCCGCCTTTTTATTTTTTAACCCTAACCCCTTTTTTTTTTCTTATTCCCCCTTTCTCCTCCTCTTTTTGTTTCATTAAAACCTAACTTTTCCCAAAATTCCTCCCCCGTCCCCCTTTTTTTTCCCCGTTTGTTTTTCCCGCTGGTTTCCTTTTCTTTTCCCCTTATAAGTCCCAGTTTTTTTTTTTCTCTCTCAACCATTTTCCTTTTTTCCCTTTGAACTGTTCCCGGGGCCCGGAGTTTAGGTCTCTCCAATAGTGGAAAAGGGTATGGGGTAAATTTTTTTTGCCCCCAACCCCCCCTTTTTTTTTAGCCTTTTTTTCTAAGGTGACTAAAAGGTAAATGCAGAGCCCCGTTGAAGCGTTCAAAGACACCTTTCCCCTTGGAGGGTGATACCCGAAAGTTCTAATCTTCTAAATTCCAAAAATACTGACACAATTTTTTGGTTTCTTAAACTGAAAAGGGTTTCTCCCCTGATCTGAGAGAACCCTCTCTGGAGACCCAAACCTATCAAAGATTTTTTGTTTTTTGGGATTTTTGGGCTACGGTACTCCCCTTTCCGGTCTTTCGTGGGGAATGCAAAACAGTCCGGGGTAAAAAACATTAGTCATAGGGGGGGAAATATTTTCCCCGCCCATTCTTTTGTCTCCAATGTAAAGTCCAGGGGCAAGAAATTTCCCAGGGTTTTTGCTAGCTTAAAATCGTCCCCGTGAATGTCCGCCCCCTAGGGAAATTCATCTTTTCCTACTCTGCATTTCTCGCATCTGGAAATATATTCTCCGACTTTACGTGCCCCTCCCCGGGGCCAAAAAACCCCCTAAACCCTTAAATAAAACTAGGGTTCGATTCCCCCCCTTTATGCCCAAAAAGGGCACCCACACGCCCCATCAACCCCTTTAAATTTTAACTTCGGGGGAAGGACTTTGGCCCTAAACCCCCACGTTTATTTATGCCTGTATTTAATTTATGGGGAAAAAAAGCATTAAACCCCTACTACCAAATTCCCCCGTGTGCGATAAAGTTTCCTAAAATTTCCTACCATATTATTATTATTATATTTTATTATATATAAATATATAATATTTAAATTTATTATATATTTTAAATAATTTTATTTATATTATTTGTATATATATATTTAAAATTTTAAATATATATATAAATATATTTTATATAATATTATATATTAAAATATATATAATTTTTTTATAATATATATATAATTTAAAAATATATTTTTTATATTATATATAAAAATAATCTATATATATAATTAAATTTAAAATTTTAAAATTATATATATATATATTAATTTTATTATTTATATTTAACATTTTTAAAATTATAAATTAAAAAATTATAATAAGGAAAGATATTTTAATAAATTATTTTTTTATTTTTTTAAAATAATTTTATTTTATAAAAATTTAAAATTTAAACCATCTTAATTTAAATATTAATATTTTAATTATATATAAATTTTATTTTATTATTATATAAATATATTTTTATGAAAGGAAATTTTGGGAAACTTTATCGCACAGGGCAAATTTGGTGTAGGGGATATGCATTTCCATCACTTAAATACGGGCTCAATACGTGGCGGGTTACCCACCCTTCCCCCCGAATTTTTAAAATTAATTGATGGGGGCGTGTCGTGCCCTTTTTGGGCATCAGGGAGGAACGAGCCTAGTTTAGTGGGCTAAGGGTTTTGGCCGGGAGGGCATGCAGTCGGAGAAATATTTCCAATAAAAATGCGAGTAAAAAAGATAAATTTCCGTAGGCGCGGACATTCAGGGGGACGTTGAAGCAAAAACCAGGGGAAATTACTTCCCATGGATTCCATTGCTAGCCAAAAGGGGCGGGGAAAATTTCCCTCGGAGACTAATGTGTTTACACGGCTTTTTTTGCTTTCCCCGACGAAAGCCCAGAAGGCGAGTCCCGACAAAACTTCTAAAAGACAACATCTTCGATGGGTTTTTTTGGGCTCCAGAAAACTTCTCTAAATCAGGTAAAACTTTCAGTTAAACAAACCCAACATTGTGTCAGTTTTAGGGGAATTGAAAGATTAAACACGCTTTCACCCTAAAGGGAATGGTTCTGTAAACGTTCATCACTCTGCATGACCTTTTAGTCACCTTAGATAAAAGGCTAAAAAAAAGGGCCCTAAATTTTCTGGCCTTGTGCAATGTTAACACCCTTCATACCTCCAGGGGAATTTCCTTTCCTCAGTTTTGGTAGAGAGCCTAACTCCGAGGCCCCGGAGACGTTTTTTCAAAGGGGAAAACACAGTAGACAAATGTTGACAGTTGGGAGAATACAAAACACTGGGCTATACTAAAGGGGTAAATTGAAAGGAACACAGACGAAAATGCGTGACAAAGGGGCAAAAATACCTAAGTGGGCTGGGGCGGGAAAATCTTTTTGCGGGAATAATGTTAGATTGGGGTAATGCAAAGCAAACAATGGCGGAGATAAGGGGAATGATAAATGTTAACCCAAAGGGTTTGGTTAACAGAATCAAATAAGTGACGGAGGGGAACAAAAAGGGTCGAAAAGGTCAACCCTGCAAGCGCACCTTTTTAAAAACCCGCTAGGTTGCAAACTACCCCGACCATCCCGCGCCCCCAAAGGGAAATTGAGAAAAAGAGGATTAATAAATTTAGTGATATGTAACGGTCGTGATTAGTGCTGAAACCCTTTTATATGATTTATACTGCAATATATAAGGACGATTGACTGTGGCGCGTGAGGACACATAAATTCATGAAGTGAAAGGAGGAAAAGGTAAAGGTGATTTTGGCCGTACCTTTGGTTTAATTGGGGGGTCCACTTCGGTGGTAAAAAAGTCTTTGATGATAGGGATATGTATAAAAAACTCGGGCGGCGACTAAAAAACACGTACACGTTATATTAAAATGAAAATATGATTATTTTTAAAAAGCTTCCCAAATATTCCTGGGGTCCCAGTCTCAACGCTAATTTCGGGGGGAAAAGGGTGGTTTTTCATGAGGATGAGAATAAAAAACACCCCACTGCTTACAAAACTACTAAAGAACTCAGAGTGGAGCTGACTAAAAGGGGGGAATGGGGGTTTGAAAGGGAAAAGGTTTATGGTTTTAAACAAAAAAAATTGATGTAACGACATTGGAAGAAAATCCTTCAATCATTTACGCGTACTATAAGTGTGAACGAAGCGAATGAGTTGTGTTACTGGTCTGACCATCGAGATTTTAATAATCCAACAGTCTGGGTGCTTCTCTTTTTACGAATGGAAGTCCCTCGCTCTTTTAAAAAACTACTTGTACGTATAGGAAAAAAAGGGATAGGTCACGCGAAAATTGTGAAAATTTTTGTGAGAGGGTCAGAAAAACCCCCAGTGAACCCACGAAAAAAAAAAAAATGAGAACAAAATAAAAACAAATTAAAAAATTCTGTGTAAGTGATGATGAAAAAAAAATAAACATGCAAATTAGATATAAAAAAAATAAATGGGGAGGGAAAAAAAAAAAAGAAAAAGAAAAAGTGGCAACTCAAATGTAGCAACCCCTCCGACCGGGTGATGGGATACTCTTGGCTTGCAGCAACCGCTCACCTTGGGGAGTGTAGAAACCCCCCCTTCGCGGTACCTCAAAAATAAAAACCTGAAAGGAACTTATAAAAAGAAGTAGCCCAACGTGACACAAGTTTTTAAAAATGAAATAAATTTTTTAGTCCCAAAGCGCATCATCATCGTCTCTCTCTCTTCTGGGGGACCCTGGGGTTTTCCTCGCCCGCCCAGGGGGTCGCCCGGACCCCCGGCAAAAAGACCCGGGGTCTCGAACCTAGGTCCCCGGGGTATAAAACCCGGAGCCAGTAAAACCTGCCCACGACCCACTAAAAAGTGTGAAACTGGGATCTTACTAGCTCCATAGACATTACTTCTACTCTACTTAGAAATGACAGCAAATTTTTACGCTCACCCCCGTGGCCTCTAGAAATTGATTTAGCAATTCAAATCCTAAGTCAATGCCCCTGAGGTATTTTTTATAAGATGGAATAATGCAATCCCGCATTGATATCGATAAATAAAAACCCCCCTGCCCGGACTCAAACCTAGGTCCCCCGGGTATAAACGGAGCCGTCAAACCAAACCATGCCACCCCACTAAAAGGAGTGTGCAACTAGATCTTCTACCCCTAGACATTACCTTCTCTAATCCTTGAGAATACCGAATTTTTTACGTCATCCCCTGGGACTGGGTAAAAATTGATTTAGAATTCAAATCCAAAGTCAGATTCCGAGGAAATTTTTTTAATAAAAGATGGAATAATAAATGCCGCATTGAATCGTAAATAACAACCCCCCCCTGCCAGGACTCGAACTAGGTCCCCCGGGTATAACCCGGGAGGCCAGTGCAAAACCAACCGCCACACGACCCAAAAAAAGGAGTGTGCAACTAGGGATCTTACTAGCTCATAGACTTCCCTGTCTCTCATACTTGAGTAATGACACGAAGTTTTACGCTCACTCCCCGGGGGGCCTGGGGTGGAAAAAAATTGATTTAGCATTAAAAATCCAAGTCCTGTCCGAGGTAATTTTAGAAAGATGGAATAATGCAATGCCGCTTGAATCGAAAATACAACCCCCCCTACCAGGACTCGAACCTAGTCCTCCGGGTAAAACCGGGGCCATTCAAAACCAACCATGCCACCACCCACTAAAAGGTGTGCAACTGGATCTTACTAGCCCCCTAGACTTCCCTTCTACTAAATACTTGAGTAATACGCAAAAGTTTTACGCTCCCCCCCGGGGGCCTCGGTAAAATTGATTTAGCAATTCAAATCCTAAGTAAAATGTCTGAGGAATTTTTTGAAAGATGGAATAAGAAATGCCGCATTGATATCGATAAATAACCCCCTCCCGCCGGGACTCGAACCTGTCACTCCGGTATAAAACCGAGGCCGTGCAAAACCCAAACCATGCCACACGACCCAAAAAGGATTGAGCGCCCAGGGTCCCGAGAGAAGAGAGTAGATTCATTCGGGGCCCCTGGTCACAGCATGATAATCTGGTTAAAAGGGTTTTTATCCCCGGCCGGCGCGTTGTTCCCTTAGGCAAGGAACTTCACCTCGAATCCCTACCTAGCCACTGGGGCCAAGCCACCCCAAAGTCAGCGGGCCCAAGCCCCGGATAAATAGAGAGAATGTTTAAAATAAAAAGGGGAAACCCCGGCACTCTCCGTGGAAAGGAACGGGGGGCCCTACCACGTACTCCTCCAACATCAAAACTAAACTAAAATTTAAATATCATGCTTGACCAGGGCGGCTCAGACAGAACCTCCCTTTAAAAAAATATCATATATATTATAATAATTTATATATTATTTAAATATAAAAAATTAATTAATATATTATATATATATATATTAAAATATATAAAAATATATATTTAAATAATATTTTATATATTATATTATATATATACACACTAATTATATATATATATATAATAATATATATATTATATTATATATTACTTATATTTATATTTTATAATATTTATATATATTTTAATTTATTTATATAAATATATTTTAAGTGTGTTGTGGGGTTTTGGGGTTTTATTATTTTAATATTAATTTTATATAATTATTTTATATATAAAATTTTATTATATATATTTTGTCTAATATATTATTATATTATTTTATATTATATATTTAATATTTTTATATATTACAACACCACCACACCACACACACACACCACACCATAATATATATATATATATTATTTATTATAATATATAACATATAAAATACACAACAAACACACCCCACACACCCACACACACAATTTTATATATATATAATATATTTTTTTAAAATTTATAATTAATATACATATTTATAAATATATGTTATATATTTTTAAAATTTAATTATTATTATATATATTATTTATATATATATGTCGTGTGTGTGTGTGTGTTTGTGTGTGTATGTGTTTTTTTCCCTGGGTAAGACAATAAACTCCCCTGGGTTCCCTTGAACAAGGATAGCCCCCTATTACCCCCTATACCGGGTTGCGGTAAAACGTCGGCACGGGGCATGGAATCTTGAAACCCCTTCAGTTCTACTGATTACGGGTTTCACCAAAAAATATTCTGGCTATTACAGTGAAAACTTTTTAAAAAAAGCGGCAAGTTTTCCCTCCTAGTTTTGGAGACTGCGATTGAGAAGGACCTGGGGATTCCACTAAAACTTTTTTTTTCTCCTGACAAACCTCTACCCAAATGATTAATACAAAAAAGAAAATTCATACCACCGCCCGTCGCGTGGTTATAAAGGGCCGTTAGTCAGGGGCAACCGGCTGACTGTTTAAACTTGCATCGGGAAAGCAAAGAAGATAAAAAAAAACATGCCCAAATTAAGAAACCTTTAAAAAATGGGAACGGGAAACGTAGGAAAAATAAAAGGTGGTAAATTCATCTGTCATAACGAATGGATAGATACAAAAATTTAAAAACAGGAATAAGTGAGACAATTGGAAAAGTATGGATTCAAAAATAAAGAAAAAAAGACGTTCTTTTTTCTGGAAAGAAAAGGAAATTATAGTCACGGAGTTTTCTATGATTCTCACGAAAAAAACTGCAATGCACTATTTGGGGAACCCAAAAAATGATGCTTTTAAAAATCAGAAAACAACAAAACCCCATAATATTATTTTATCAATGTACGCACCCCAAAATTCAATGATGAAGAAATGGGAAATTTTTTTTAACCTCTCCAAGATATTTTGACACAAACCCTAACAAGATTAAAAAAAATCATGGGGAAACCCCAAAGCCCAAAGTAGGAAAAATAATCTAAAAAATTACCCTTTGGAAAAATTTGGCCTGGAAAAATAAAGAAGAGGGAAAATTGATTGAATTATAGTCAAATAATTTAGTTATAGCCAATACTTTTTTCCAACACCCCCAAGACACTTGTCACGTGGTTTTCACCAAAAAAGACACGCAACCAAAATTTACTACATTTTTGCGAAAAAAAAATGGAAATTGCATAAAAAAGCCAAACCGCCTGGGGCCGACTCACTGAAAACCCCCCCCCACTAACTATCGACTTTAAAATAACTCAAAAAGATGGGGCATCCAAAACCACCTCTAAAGCTCGACTACAAACTCTTGATAACAATTACAGAAAACAGTGTAAAAAAATTTTAAATCTCAATCAATGTGAAATGATAAAAAAACCAAAAGAGTTATGGGGGAAGGAAAGAAATGCTGAGCACTGCTTAAAAAACTATCGCCAAAAAAAAAAAAGACAATTCCCCCTGGAATCTGAAAAAAAACCTAAATGAATTGAAACAAAATGCCCCAAAAAAAAAAGGTATCAAAAATCCAGTTGAAAAAGTAATTTAAAAAAAAAAATACAAAAAATTTATAATTTTGCACAAAATAAAGGAAAAAAATTTTAAAGAACTTGCCCAAAAATTTTAAAAAAGTTCTACATAAGACAAATAAAGCCTACAGGGGTACGAAAAATCACACGAAATTTTAAAAATCAATGGACACTTCAAAAATGAAGATGGACTTGGGTTTTTGTGGAAAGAAGCAAAAATGGAATCAAATTGTTCCACTTATCAAAAAATAAAAATCTAACAAAAACATTAATTAACTAATGACAGCGAGGGTACCCGCCACTCTGGACAATTATAAACCCAAAAAGAATAAAAATAACAAGAGTCCCGGGAAAAAATGAAATAACAGCATAACTAATTAAAAAGTTGGGGAATTTGAAACTTCTTTTTACAAACTCTGTACAAAAAAAGGAAAAGAAAGAAAAAGGGCCCGAAGACTGGGGAAATCAGTCTTTACTCCCTACCTAAAAAAGGGGACGCACTCCAATGCAAAATAAAAGGGCAATTGCATTAATGTCCAGCAGCAAAATTTTTTTGAAAAATATTTCTGAAAAAATGAAGTTATAAGTTAAGAGAGGAAAATTGCAGACGAAAAGCAGTTTTTTGCCCCGAAAGGGCCAGAAAAAAATTCTAAAAATTAAAAATTTATCTGAGAAAAAAAGAGAAAATCAAAAAAACCTTACCCGTGTTTCATCGATTTATGGAAAGCTTTTGATACTGTTGTCACGATACCCTGGGGAAAAATTACGTATGATTTCCAAAAAACATCATCCACTAATAAAAGCCTTGTATGACCAAAACAAGCACTGTAAAAACCACTTATGGGGTTAAAAGAAGGTTTGAAGTCAAACAAAGGATAGAAGGGTTTGCATTCTGTCTCCCCCCTCTTTAATATATATTTTGAAAAAATTATGAGAGGTCTCTAGAGAATTTTGAAGGAACTGTGGGTGTTGGGGGATACAAAAAATCAATCTTGGTACGCCGATGATATAGTTTTTTTGCCAGCAGTATCACTGACTACAAAATACAAAAAAGTTAAGAACAGCGAAAGGCTGGCTTGTTTCTTAAACCAAAAAACTAAAATCATGAGTTCAAAAATACCGCAATGAACAATATGAAAATGTTACAATCAAAGGAATATTGTGGAAAAAGTGAAAGAGTTCCTTTCTTGAGCTTTTTTTAAATATACATATGATGATTCACCGGGAATAAAAAAGATTACCCTTGCCAAAAAGCCACAATTTCTCTCAAAAACTCTGGAAAGACCGAAGCATTACCTTACGGCAAAGCTGAGGGTTTTTGACTCATTGTTTTCCCCAAGGGATCTATGGTTCTGAGTTTTGGGTTTGAAATGATAGCAAGAAAAAAACAATAGTTTTAATGTGGTTTACAGACGAACTGGGATTTAGCTGGGCGAGAAGAACGAAGATGAATGCGAAAAAATAAATTGTAAAGACCGACTGTTTGGGCTCTTGAACAAGAGGAAAATTAAAGTTTATTGGTCTGTTGAGAACTAAAAGATTTAAAAAACTTGCTGAAAAGGGGTGGTGTGGAAACAGGAGAGCAAACCAAAGACAAAACTGAGCGCCAATAAAAGAATTTGGGGGTTCGATGGAAAGTGGGAAGAAAGCGTAAGATCGGTTTTGTGGCAAGTGGTGGAAGGTCCCCCGGGTCTCAACATGAAATACCGTTTTTTTGATATGATATTGTATATTAAAATATTATATATAATATATAATTTTATATATATATATTAATATATTTGGTATTTTTGTGGGGTGTGTGTTGTGTGTGTATATATTAATTTTATATATATATATTTATATATAATATAATATTTTTTTTTAATTAAAAAATATATTTATTATATATATTATTATTATACATATATAAAATAATAACATTATATAAATTATTATATAATAATTTATAAAAATTTTTTTTTACATTAATATACATACATATATATATATATCACATATGTTAAAAATATAATATATATATATATAATTATATTTTTATTATATAATATAATTTATATATATTTGTGTGTGTGGTGTGTGTATTATATTATATATATAATAATTAAAATATATATTATATTATATATTAATATATATTATATATTATAATTTATATATATTTTTTATAAAATATATATATTTTCATACACCATACCACACACACACACACACACACACACACCACACACACACACACACATATATATATATATATTATATTATATTTATTATATATACACACACACAACACCAACACACACAACACACACACACACACACACCACACACCCTATATATATATATATATAATATAATATATATATACATATTAATATATATATATTATTATTATATATATTAATCTTTTGTAAAATAATTTTTATATTAAGTATAATTTTATTTAATGTATCATCTATTCTTATCTATCTTCATCATCTACTATCTTTTATCTACTATCTATATATATATTTACATATATATATTAAAATATTATATAATATATTTTATATTAATATAATCTTCCCACTTTTTTAAAGGTAGTTCTGTCTGAGCCGCCGTGGGCCAGCTGATCTTAATTTTAGTTTTATGTTGGATCTCTTGGGGTAGTACGTGGTAGGGTCCCAGTTCCCCTTCCCCCCGGGGAGTGCCGGTGGTACCTTTTAGGGAATATTCTCTCTATTTACCGGGCTTGGGACCACCTTGACTTAAACTGGGTTGGCCCCCCAGTGCAGTAGGCAATCAAGGGAAGTTCCCTTCCAAGGGAACAAAGCGGCGGTCGGTGATCGAAACCCCCGTTAGATTGCGTCGGACATCTTGAGTCCAACCTCTAACCTTCGGCCACCGCGGCCAAATTATATATTTTAAAAAAATTTTTTTAAAAATAAAAAAATTTTTTAATTTTTATATATATATATAAAAATTTTATAATTTTATAATAATAATATATATATATATATATAATTAATATATATAATTATATTATATATATTTAATATTATATTGTATTATATTATTATATATAATTTTATTATATTATATTTTTATAATTATTATATTATTTCTTATATTATATTTTTATTTTTTTTATTTTTTATCTTTTATTTTTTTTTCTATATTTTATATTTTATTATTTATTATAAATTCTTTTTTTTTTTATTTTTTCTTTCTTAATTTTTATGATATTTAAAATTTATATATATTTTTTTTATATTTTTTTATGGTTTTTTAAAATTTTTTTAATTTTTTTGTAATTTATAAATATTTTTGTATTTTTTATTTTTGTATTTTTTTTTTTTTTTTTTTTTTTTTTTTTTTTTTTTTTCCCTTTTTGTTTTTTTTTTTTTTTTCCTTTTTTTTTTTTTTTTTTTTTTTGTTTTTTATTTGTTTTCTTTTCTCCTTTTTTTTCTTTTTTTTTTGTTG
>NW_023657715.1:17500-26610 GCF_015228065.2 Penaeus monodon
TGTGTGTGTGTGTGTGTGTGTGTGTGTGTGTGTGTGTGGTGTGTAGATTTCCGTCTATATGTGTTTGAATCGAATATAAACAGAAAAGAGTAATACACCAATAAATTGCTCCTTCGAGATTCGTTGTTGCAAAGCTGACGGCCGAGTTTAAAGAAAACGAAACTTTTCTACCCCTAAACGAGGCGGAAAATGTGCAAGAACGATTAATTCCCTCACGGGGTAAAGGGGGTTGGTGGCGTGGTTCTGCTCTTAATTCGTTTTCCTTTCCGTTGTTCTTGCTGATGCAGGAGATGAAGGAATCCTCGATTCTTTTCTTTTCTATCAGAGAGTCTATAGCGTATCGAGTTGTTTCTAAGTTTCCATATATATATATGAAATTTTATATATCACATATTCTATCTTTCTATCTATTAAGCCATCTACTTGTCTATCTAGCTATCTAGTTATCCAGCTACCTACCTAATGATTTATGTATCTTTCTATATTTATCTATCTTTCTGTGTCTATCTATATCTGTCTACTTATCTATTTGTCTGACAATTTTTTTTCTATCTCTCTCTCTTTCCCTCTCATCTCTCTCTCTCTCTCGTTCTCTTCTCTCTCTCTTCCTCTCTTCTCTCTCTCTCTCCTCTTCTCTCTCTCTCTCTCTCTCTCTTTAAAACACTCACAGATATAACACACGCACACACTCAAACCACACATAATAAATTACATATATATATATATTAAATATATATATAATATATATAATATATATATATTATATATATTATAATATATATATTAATATATTACATCATAATAAGTATGGATTATACATATATATATATATACATATATTATAACATACATATATTTATACATATCTATAATATACATATATATAGTATATGTTATATATACATAAGATGTTTATATATACTCTACATATCTATAATATTCTATCATATATCTATATATTATATATATCTTTATTTTGTTACATATATATATATGTAATATGTATATAAATATATATATATGTCTATGTATATAAATATCTATATATGTATAGTGTATCTCTAATATAGATATATATTCTATATATCTATCTATATAATATATATATTATGTGTTTGTGTGTGTGTGTGTGTGGGTGTGTGTGTGTTATGTGTGGTGTTGTGTGTGTGTATATGAAAGGAAACCATCCACCAGTTAGAAATAAAATAATCGTGACTTTCGAACGCTCCCCGGTTCCTCCTACAGGCGAAAGAACTCATGAAGAAGTTTCGAAACGTCACAATAAATATTATATTTTTTATATATATATATATAGTATATATATTAATATATATATATAATATATATATATATATATATATTAATAATATATCCTTGTGTGTGGTGTGTGTGTGTGTGTGTGTGTGTGTATGTGTATAAATACATTATATTTTTGTTATATACTATATATGTGTGTGTAGATAATGTATAGTACTATACATATATATATATCTATATATATATATATATATATATATAATCTATATATATATCTATACACTATAGACTATATACTTTATATAGATTTGTATATGTATGTATTTATGCATGTTCGTTTTTGTGCGGGGTGTGTTGTGTGTGGGTGTGTGTGGTGTGTGTGTGTGTGTGTGTGTGGTGGTTGTGTGTGTGTGTGTGTGTGGGTGTGTGTGTGTGTGTGTGTGTGCGTATATATATATATTATATATAATATTATAATATATAATATATATATATATATATATATGATATATTATATATTAACTTATATTATAATGCCACACAAACAAAATAATATCATCTTTGTTCGTGAACATATAAACAACGAAAAATAACATTTATTATTGACGAATAAATAAAACACTTCACTGACTTGCACATGACAAAAAAAAACAATTCCAGACAAAGTACGTATGACAAGAGTAACAAAAACTGTAAGAGCAAAAGGGCACAGTGTCCAGCAATCTCTATTTAGCCCCCCCCCCCTCTACCCGTTTTTTTAAAATGGAGTTCCGGTGGAACGTGGCTTTATCTAAAAGCGGCCTCTTGTTACTGTCCATAGGTGTCAGGTCGGACTCCTCATTACGCCTCGTCCTCCTCTACTTTCTACCCCCCCCCCTAAGAAAGTGTAAGAGAAAGACCGAGGCAGCAAGTAACCACCCTCGGCCTTAAAAATTAAGAAAAAGAAAAAGGAAAAGTACATGAAGTGTAGAAACAATGAGTATGCGAAAGAATGAGAGAGAGAGAGAGAAGAGAGAGAGAGATGGAGAGAGAGAGAGAGAGAGAGGAAAGGAGAGAGACGTGGGAAGAGAGAATATAAAGATGAAAGGAATGAATAAATAAGTAGATGAATGGAGATAGATGGATATGTGGAGAGATAAATAGATCAAAAGAATAGAGACAGATGAATATATGGATAGAGGAAGAGGAAGAAGAGAGAGAGAGAGTAGAGAGAGAGAGAAAGATAGAGAATGGAACCGCTAATGAAGGGGGGGGGCCGATCATCGCCATCATATCCCCCAAGAACACGGTTGTAAAGCTCTTCGTTTCTTCTCACCAACCACGTTTCACACACAACTCCATCTTCAGGGAAAATGGTGCGTGTCTATGATGTTAGTGATGTTTGACAATACGAATGAGGTCTCTTGATATGTTATTACGCACTGCGTTCTGATGATGTTAGTTGATGTTACTGATGCTGGCAATACGAAGTGAGGTCTCTGATATTATGATTACGCACGGCGGCCATCTGAAAACAGTGACGACAGTGAACCGTCAATGACGCTGACGAAGATGCGAAGAAACGGCTGCTCTGTTGGACATCACTCAGAAAATGCTATCAGGTACGGATATCGTATGTATAATACGCGGAAGAGCGCGCAACAGATGAATAAAGAAGGATACAACCAAATACGTAATGCAGTACAAGAATATGCAGACTAAAGAGTTTTTCACTCAAACAGAAATTTTGACCAATCCGTAACATAGGTTTGATGGGGGACAAAAAACAATTACTTTCTTTCATGGAATAATACGGGGTGTCAACCGTAAATTAATGACTTGCTTTACTTATTCATAACAATAAATTTGACGTTATCTGTTTTACAGGAGCCCTTCACATCATCACTTAAAATAAACCGCCCCTATAATTAGAGCTACACTCCTATACGAACACAGGAATGACAGGACCTATTTACTTATGTCAGTGACACATATCCGCATAAGTTGGTGCAGAAATCCTACATGACATAATGTGCAGTATCGCATTTACATATTCGACAGCCTCTGGGTTTTTCTCTCTGTACATGTATACTCAAGGTGTAGAAATTTCAGACTGATTCACTGCCAAACTTTCAGAATCACGGCACAATATGCATGGAGAATTTTAATGCTAGACATTATACATTTGGAGATAGTCAGATGTAATGAAAATGGCGACGAGTTCCGACTTTTTGTGAACAACCATATCTATGACATATATGAGACAGACGCACAACTCACGTGGCTGGGGGCAGGCTAGATTATGTAATAGTAAGGGATCTTGGTCATGGAAACCGTCAGAAGCAATGCTTGCAACAGACCTAATCAGTGACCACTTTGCAATAGTAACGAGATACGCCTGTTGATAATAATCAGTCACCAAAAACAAATAGGGTCAAAATTTTCTATCCCCCCTTATCGCTTGAGCATCACTTTAAATCACGTATCTTGACTGGTAATAATGATTAACGTAACAAGTGTTGATAATTGTCATGGACTGAACAACAGTGTTTCACTGGATTACTACAACACTTGGGGCTGTCCAAAGAAAACCTTCAAGAACAGCAACCACAACGCTGCAAACAACCTCAGTGGGTCGGTGACCGCTCATTATTAATGAACAAAGCGAGTTCAGGAGCTTTAATGATATCTACAAGCGGAATAATACCCGTGACAACCTTATTGAATGTCTTAAAGCTAACAAAACCTATGGGAATTAAAAACTCATTTCAGAAATGAACATTTGAACAGTTCCTACAAAGCATTAACCAATAAACACCTCAGTGCGGAGGTCTGGAAAAAATTAATCGAATTTCAGGCAAAACAACTACAACCCCCGCAGTTCCCATAGTCCTCTTGCACAAGCATATTATTCTCCTTAGTCAATGGGCTGGGCGTCCATTGAGCTCACTTCCCACAAATATTTCAGGATCACCTTAGTCAATCTAAATTGCACGCAAATTTGCCATTGGATTGGATTGTTTCTGACCCTTGACCCCTCAGACTTTGCTGAGATCCACTGAGTGGAACGAACAAGCGCTGATCAAAGGAAAGCGTCCGCCCCAGGTGATGATGGAATTACCTATATTGTCTCCGCCTATAGCTCAGGTACTGGTGAATCCTTTTGCAGGCTATACCAGTTAAGTTTGTCAAAAGGTATTCTGCCTGGCTCCTGGCACGCAGTTCTAAAGCATCTCCTATACCGAACTCAAACACTGATAAATACCGACCAATTTCATTCCTCATGTGTATGCAAAGTTCTAGAAAGGATAATTTGAAACAGACCTCAGGTACGGTTACAAGGTAATTATCTCAACAGACTGTCACGATTTCTATCGGGACGTAAGCACACAACATTGCTTTGCAGAGTACTTTCCCACTCTAATCCAGGGAAGGGGCACACTGTTTTTCTTGACCTTAAGTCAGCTTTTGACATTGCAAACAGAGAGTTATCATAGAAACAAGTAGTAAGCTTTGGCATCCGGGTAAAATACTTGAACTGGAATTAGAATGTATCTCTCAAAGATTCTGCAAGTGTCCTGTTCAGGGGAGTGAGAAGATTCCACTTCACAGTCTTTTGAACTTGGACGCCACAGGGAGGAGTTCTCTCAGCCCTATGCTGTTCAATGTCCTCATTCCAAGCTGGTGGCTGATATCCCACTTGGGGATGGTGAAGTCCATTCTATGCTATGCTGATGCCATATGCGTCAGAGGCCTCATCACAAGTGAGGATGCCAAGATTCTCGACAGGAATCACAGCAAAGGCACATGATGTGGATTAGTCATTTCCGCTGAGAAACAATGCCCTAAGACCCATGTATCATTACCCCACCCACTTTTCGCATAGGTTGACCTGAGCTTGACATAGCCCACAAGTTAAATATCTCGGGTGAATGTAAATGATGCAGATTGGTCCTCATCTCCTAAAGATAGACTCTGGAGAGATTGAAACCTTTTGAAAGTTCTTGCCGGAAGAGAACATGTCATCAATTTAAGCTCGCTAGACTGGTTTACTTGGCTTTTATAAGGTGCAGTTGTAGACTACCTAGCACTGCACTTGTTTGCAGTGTAAGGAATCAGAAATGTAGTTTGAGGGTTAGTGCAAAATGAAGCTATCAGGATTATCCTCGGCGCCCCGAGAACAGCAAGGAATAGTAAACATGAGATCTAGTAAACTTACCACCATGTTTCTGATAGAATACTTTTATTTCCACAGTATTTGGGGTCCAAAGCTCTGAGGGAACCCTCGTATCTCTCAGATTTCCAAAACAACTGCAACATAAATCACGGCAAGTAGACGTGACAAATCACACACAAACGCGCCGCCTCTGATAGACACAAAATCTCCATGAACATTATAAAACTCATGTTCCAATTATTAAATACCAAAAGGGTCGCTTCATTCACCATGGAAAAATTCAACATTGATCGTGGCACCTTACATGTTACCGACGAAAAAAACAGGTGCATAACTGTGTGTTAACAAATTGCGCTAGCAACGGTAACGGAACACACAGAATCTCTGGGTGATGATGCATATGAGTGTTACGACGCCGACGGATCCGTACATCTGGATACAAAGCCTGGTTGTGTTTGCGCTGTATCACAAAAATGGCTTACTACAACATCAAGTTAATATGAGAACAAAACTGCCAGCACTACACAACGGAGCTGCAGGTATACTCCTCGCAACGGAATTCTTATATGTCTAGGGACTCTGGAGTAGTTTTTCTGTTCTCTCAAAGTGCTCTTCGGACGCTAATTCTTTCAAAAGCAGGTGGCGATGAAGGAAATTGTGATTGCATTAAGCGTAAGCGTACCTATGCAACAGAGCGTATTTCAACTTCAGTTCTGTATGGATACCATCTCATGTTGGCATACGCAAGCACGACCGCACGAACAAATTGGCGAAAGAAAGCCTGCAGCAGGATATTGTGAACATAGATCTTGTTATCCTCTGCTAGGGTTGCACATATATTGAAAAGTGCTGCATAAGAAGAACTGTAGATCTTATTAACACTCAAAGGCCTGAAAGCTGTACCATAAGGCACTACGATCAGTATTCGGGATGTGCAAGCCTTCTATGGGTGTCACCGAAATCAAACCAGACAGTGGTGACGTGGGTTATTGCCAGAAACGTTTAAGTTTACAGAATGTACTTGCAACTGCACGGTGCAAGAAGTGCAGCTGGAATCTAGATTTATACTGTGTAACGAAGAAAACAAACGAACGCTTAGGCACTATATCTCGGAATGTCATGTGATACAGCCTTTCAGACCACCTAACCTGAGGTATAAAGGAACTAAGGTTAATATTCATTTCATCTGATACATTGGAAGATATACTCGTACTATACCCTAAATTTACTATGTGATAACTCCGTAATTGCAAATAACAGTGTTATTCAAACACAGTAGGCAAAAAGATATGTAAAGAATTAATAAATTTTGTATGATGTATGATTGTTATATTTATATTTTACCTTGTATTACAACTAACAGTAGTTTACAGACTCTGTAACAATTCAGATATAGGTAAAACTGTAAATCATGATTGCCACGCCTAGCAGTGCCCCCAAGTTGGTAAATAACTTACTTAACTTAACTTAACATCCCTCTCCAGGTTGTAAGCCCCTAGTACACCAAGCAGACGCATCAGGATTTCTCCTGTGTTCTGGACGAATTTTTACGGGATAAACGCCCTTAACTGGTTGTCCTATACTCAGAGTGTGCGTGGTGTGTGTGTGTTGGTGTGTGTGTACATTACACCAAATTGTGTCGGATATTAATGGTCAAGGGACTCTAGAAAAACAGTGCTTAGTAAAATTACGATACCTGAGTTTGATGCTAAGATACAGGGTGCTGTACCCACACAGTTGGGGATACCTGGTGAATGTATTGGACAGGCTGTGACTGTAATATGGTGATGATATTTTTTTTTTGGGTTTTAAAAACTGTTTGTTTTAAGCATTTCTTTTTATTTGCTATGTATTTTATTAAAATTGCTGCAACTACTACTACGTCTACTACTATTACCTTCATCTGGACTGTTACCTGGGTGATAAGTCGACTAGTACTACTATTACTATTACAGCTTCCTAAACTCCTAATCTAATACTACTACTAATTTTATAAGTCATCAAGCCTCCTTTCATGATCATATTTACGCCTCCATATATGACTATTTTCATCACTATTACAACTACCATATTATTGTTATTACTACTAATACCACTACCGACTAATAATGTTGCTATTACTATTACCATAAGTATAAAGACTTACCGATCATGCCCCGGTTACTACCAATGCTATTGCCATCTCTTCTGGCACCATTACAACTGCTATGCTACAAGTAATACCACTATTTTCTGTCTTGGGTCCTTGTAGTACTGTAGCACAAGTGTAAACCGGAGAAAGCTACCTATAGGAGTAATATCCTTTGCTTTTGTGCTTTTCTTTTATACTATGTAAAAAAAAAATGTAAGGAATGAGGTACATACACTAAGGAAGCGGTATATACAAGAAGTGTGTACCATGTTTTTTTTTAATGAAAAACGACAAAAACACACACCAAATAGGCCTACTTCTTTGCATTATTATTACCAATAAAATACACTGATTGTATGTTGACATATATATAGAACTGCCGGAAAATATTCATAAATAGGTTTCTTGGCAACAGATAATTATCTGAGAAGTCCTGGAATAGCCTTTTATTAAAATAATAATAATAATAATGATAATAAAAAATAAATAGCTTTTCATAAACCTATATCTCTCCTTTTCATGACACAGTAGCATATACAGACAATAACTTTACTGTAATTTTTACTTGAAGAGTACCAAAAATTTCACACCCAGGGTATACAATACTGCAGCATTATTTCTGTCCTTGAGTTCTTAAATGAAGCTATTCAACAAAACTTTCGATTGGTAACAACATATCCATCCAACACTACGCCTAACAATGGGTTGTTTAAGTAAACAACTTTTGAACAAACGAGTTTTGAATTAATGGTGTTTCATACAGATTAAGTGTTTTACCTCAATATTTTTGTGATTTTTTTTTTTTTTTTTTACTCCAGTATCTTAACGCTGAGGGTATGTTGGCGTTCACGAAAATGTCAAGGAAGCCTTTTAAGTTTTTATCATTTTTTCCTCCTATCTCACAACCCCCCCCTCCCACAAGCAATATACGTGTGAGTCTGTGACCCTAATTTGGGTTGCGACCCCAGGGTTGAGAAACACTGGGTGAAAATATAAATAATACTATTTAGCTCTATGGGGATACCCAGAGTCATCAGTGTTGTTTTATGAAAGTCTATAATTTCTGATTGTTTACTTTCGAAATGGTTCGAGGTAACGAGGTTTGTATATAACACAGCGGGGTCCTCAGAGTGCTGCCGTTATAATATTGCCGAAATCGTGCAAAATAAGCAGTCAGGAAAAAATTAACATAGAGAAATGGGTAATTCTAGAGGAGTTGGAATGTTCGTGTTTTCTATATTTTTCACCCTAATTCCTACTATCTTGGGGGACACGTGGATTTATTTTATTTTATTACTTATTTATTTTTACGAGAGGATGGGTAAAGCTCTGCAGCCGCATGAATAAAAAAAAAAACATACACGTGTGATATATATATATATATATATATATATATATATATATATATATATATATATATATATATGATTAGTAGTTGTAATATATATATTTCAGCTATGATACTCGAACTTCCGGAAGATTTATATAAACAGCTATTTCTCGTGGATGAATGAATCTGATGATCATTTCCGTCGCAATCACAGCGCAATCTTGATAGTGAATGCA
>NW_023657716.1:2500-5000 GCF_015228065.2 Penaeus monodon
TATGTAAACCCCAAATAAAAATTCCTATAAACAACAATTATATAATTTAAATAATTTTAAAGAATATATATTATATATTTATATATTATATATTAAATTTTTATATATATTATTTTAAAAACTATTTAAATTATTATTATATATATATATAATAATATATAGAAAATATATATTATAAAATTTTTATGAAATTATATATATTTATATGTGTGGTGTGTTGGTGTGTGTGGGTGGGGGTTGTGTGTGTGTGTGGGGGGTGTTGTTGTGTGTTGTGTGTGTGGTGTTTCTTGTGGGGGTGTTCGGGTGTGGTTCTGTTTTGTGTTGTGTTCTGTTGTGTGTTTTTTGGTGTGTGTGTTGTTGGGGTGTGTGTTCTGTTGTGTGTTAATATATATTATAATTTTTAAAAAATTTAATAATATTATCACATATAAAAATTTTTAAAATTTAATTTTATTATAATTTTTAAAATATATATATAATTATATATATATATATATATTATAAAAATATTATTATTTTATTTATAATTATATATAAATATATATATTAATATTTTTTATTTATTTTCCCCACATTGGTTGTTATATATTTTTTTTATATATTATTAAATATATTTTTTAAATTTATAATAACATTATTTAAAATATAACATTTATTTTTTTTTTATATTTATTTTTTTTTTTTAATATTATATATATATATATTATATATCTTATATTATATATAATTATATATAATTTTTGTTAATATCAAATTTTAATTATATTTTATTAATTTATAAACTATTTTAATTTATTAAATTATTTATAATTTTGGCCCCGCTGGGGCCGAAGGGTTAAGCTGGGACTCAAGACTTTCACGACGGCAATCTGAGTTCGGGGGTTGGGCCCCACCGCCGGCGCGTTGTTCCCTTGGGCAAGGAATTCACCCGATTGCCTACCTGCCCTGGGTGGGCCAGCCAGCCCAAGTCAGGCTAGTCCCAGCCCGGATAAATAAAAGAATGATTCCAAAAAAGGGAAACCGGGACTCTCCGTGGAAGGAACTGGGGACCCTACCCCGTACTCCTCCAAGAGCATCACAAAAAAAAAAACACATTAAACATCGTGCCACGGGGGCTCAGACATGACCTAACCGTTAAAGAAATTTATAATGTTGTGTTGTGTTGTGGGTTTTAGTGTGTTGTGGTGTGTTTTGTTTTTTGTGGTTTTTATTTTGTTTGGGGTATATTGCATATTAAAAGCTTTGCACATACTATTTATATGGTGTACTATACATTTTTTGTATATATGCTATTTATAAATATATCATAATTTATTTGATATTTTCATATATGTTATTTACACACACACACACAATATATTTATATATTATTATTTTATAAAATATAAAATATTATATATTTTTTAAAATATAATATATATATATAAATATAATTTTATGTTTATATATGTATTATGTGTTTGGTTTGGTAACTGTGTGTGGTGTGTGGCTGTAATAATATGTTAATATATTTAATACTTATGTATATTATATATATATTATAATATATATATATATATTAATATTTATTTAATTAAAGCTTTTATTATAAATACAAAATTTTATTATTGTTACACACAACCACACCACCCATATTATATTAATTAAAATATATATATATATTTTATATATATATATTTATATATTTTATTAAATTTAAAAATTTTTATTTTTTATTTTTTTTATTTTTTATTTTTTTATTTATTTTTTTATTTATTTTTTTTTCTTGGCTTGGGGTTTAAACTGATACTTAAATTTTTTTCATGTTTTTGGACCTTGGAGTGGTACTGGTGGGGCCCCCCGTTCCTTTCCCCGGGGAGTGCCGGGGTTTTCCTTTTAGGTAATCTTCCCCTATTTATCCGGGCTTGGGCCAGCACTGACTTTTTCTGACTTGGCCACCCGGGCTAGGTGGCAGTCCCGGGTTAAATTCCTTCCCAAGGGGCAAAGCGCCGGCCGGTACTTCAAAAACCCCGAACTCAGTTTCCCTCCCTGCCAAACTTGACCTGCCTAACCCCCTCGGCCACTGCCCTACACACACTACACCCACAACACACACACACAACACCCACCACAACACACCACAAACACACACACATTATAATATAATATATATAAATATATTAAAATATTATTCCAAAACACACATAGTAATGTTACACACACACCACACACACACACACACACAACACACAAAAACACACAAAACCAACCCAAAACACACACCACACCAAACCGCCACACACCACACAAACACGCACAACACACGACACCCGAACACCCCACCACAAACCCCAACACGCACAACACACCACAAACATCCCCACACACACACACAAAAAAACCACAAAAACCCCCCAACAAACCACGCACCCCACACACAAACCACCACCCCACAACACACACCCACACCATACCCACATAAAATAATTGCCGCGGTACCCGGTGGTTTTGGGATTCCGAC
>NW_023657716.1:10000-26606 GCF_015228065.2 Penaeus monodon
ATTAGCCTTTCCACATCTCAAGACCATACTTCAGCTGTGTCCTATGTTATAGCCAGGGAATGGGTTTCCCCATTTTAAAGGAGACACTTCAGCATCTCAGCCGCTGAAAAGGAACCAGGAAGTGGAAGCCTGGATTCGCTCCATCGAAAACCTCGTGAAACACCTACTGACGAGGCTTACATTCAGGCTGCACGAGCAAACTGTCGAGGTCCAGCAGAGCTTATTATAAACTCTCCCCTGTTCGACTACATCCGAGACTGGGAGACTTTTAAAAGGCCCTCTCAAAGCCCCAAAGTTTAGGGGAACCTACACGTCTGCTGATTTTTATAAGGTGCTCTACGAGAATAGGATGACTTCAGTGCAGGCACCCATGGATTTTTATCTCCTTTTGGAAGGGCACGTTTACCAAGGGTATCGTGATCATCGAGAAGCCATAGGTGTCCCTCCGAGCTGTTCGTCGGGTTTTCCTCTCTGGTATCCCATCCTGGCTGAGGGACTTCTTGCTCTCAAATTTGATTGCTCACCCATGCAGCTTGCAGAAGCAGCCCAGAGGATATGGACCCCAGGAAGGGGAAATCAGGCATGAGTCACTACACAACACCAGTCCCCAAATGAGTTCTAGATGACCGTGACCACCGCCGTTATCCTGATCGCCCACCAAGAGCCCGGGACTTGTAGCTTGCCCTATAGCTGAAACAGGTGAACAGAGTGAAGAGCCCGCAACCTGCTCGATCCCATGATCTCTGGTGTAGCTTCCTGGAACAACCACCCAACAACATCCAGAGTGCCGAGCAGCTTCTAATGCGGCTTCCGCCCGGAACAGACCCCTACTCTCAGAGACCTCATCTGTTACCGTTGCCGGAACTGGGCACATGGCCGGGACAATGTCCCTTTCCGACTGGCCAGCAAGCAGCTCCCGGTCCAGCTGGCAGAGTTACAAAAGGGGGGCAAAAACTTCGACCTGTACACAGACAGAAACCGTAACCCCACAGGTAGCCATGTTTGATTCCCCCAGGTTGTCAGGACGGCCTCTCGTGGGACTCAATATTAACGGCAAGACAACCCTGTGCTTTTTTGACACTGGATCTGAGGCCACATTGATAAAGCCGAGCGCCATAGCTATGATCACGTTTTCCCAAAAAGCTTCAGCACAAAACCCTCCAACAAGATTCTCCGAGGAGTAACAGGGGAACCACTTCATGTGTCTGCTGAAGTGTCATTTCATTTCCACATGGCTGATGATTCCACCATCGTTCATCGGGCCCAGTGTGGTTGACGTTTCCTTCCCAGGTGACATTCTTTTTGGGGATGGATCTCCTCAGGCGGTGGATTTTACTTTCTCCTCTGAGCCTTACTGGGAATGCCACCATTACTCTGCAGGGACACACGTTCTCAGTTGTCTACACTGATGCAGAGTCTCTCAAGATTTGCTGCATCAAACCCTTGTCACCCAACAGAATTTGCCAGTGAAGATTCCCAGAGTCTAACCAGATTCCCCGGCAGTTGCAGCAGTGCATCTTGTACACCGTGCAAATATTGCAGCTCACAGTGGCTGCTTTGTAGAAGGGTCTCTTTCGGGGAGTGGGCCAACAGATGTGAGTCCTTGTAATTCCGACAATGCCAAAAGGACTTCTCCTACCCCATGCGTCACCAAAGTAAAGGATCGTCGGTGCTCCGTGTGGTGGTAAAACACAATGCCCAAACAGATGGTTCCTCACAATGGAACACGCCTGGAACAGCTGAGCGGGTAGAAGCCATCTACAGCAATGACCCATCTCAACACCTGCCCGAAATGCCTGGGGAAGTCGTCGCCAGGCCCAACTACTGTCCTGTCGAGTCTGATTCCCTTGAAGATGTGACAGTATCGACTTTGGGTGGGAAGAGGATGCTTTTGATCGACAATATGGAGTGGAGGACTTCGGTTATAATGATGATGAGTTGGGGGTTGAACACGCACAGCTACCGCCATCCATTGCCATTGCCACCCGCGAAGCCGCCGAACTCCTGGAGCTGATGCAAAGTCAGAATGATCACCCAAAGCCAGATCTAGGCCACCTTGAAAAACCCCCAAAGCCATAAGCTGACTGAACTGCTTTGGTCGTTACAAGGGGCTCTTTGATGGTGGTGAGGAAGCGCTAGGTTTTAGTCCCTGGATTAAGCATCAAATCGATACAGGAGAAGCAAAGCCTGTTTGTATCCGACAATGGAGATGCCTCACTCCCAAAAGGCAAGTCATTCGAGAGCAATGTGACTCCATGCTTGTACAGGGTCATTGAAGGAGTCAACATCACCCTGGATGAGCCCAGTTGTGCTAGTGAAGAAGAAGGGCGAGGTCTCAGGTTCTGTGTTTGATACCGTGGCTTGAATGCAGTGACCAAGGGAGATACATATCCTCTGCCACTTATCAATGAACTCATCGATGAAATGGGACCAAGAACTCTTTACCACACAGATGCTCGTGCTGCGTACTGGAGTGTGAAATGGAAGAATCCGACCGGCCAAAGACGGCATTTTCAGATGGTACGACTCTTCCAGTTCGCCGTCTTTCCCTTTTGGGTTATCGACAGCTCAACCCAAAATTTCCCGAGAACAATGAATGTTGTCCTATCATCAGTACTGGACTCATACCTAGCCTACCTAGATGACGTCATCATCTACAGCCACAGCTTTGACCCAGCACCTCCAACACCCTTTATGGACTTTACAGTTCTCTCATTGGCTGGCCTAAAGCTTAACATGGGGGAAGTGTCAGTTTGCTGCGACAACCATAGACTTCCTCGGCTTTACGATTCACCTGATGGAGTCTCCCCAAACAGAGATAAGGTGTTGGCTATCTCTAACACACCTCCACCACGAACAGTTTGGAGAAAATTGACGTTTCCTAGGAGCAACAGGATTCTTTCAGGAAGCATGTTCCTGGATTGCGAACCCTAGCATCTCCATTAATCTGTTGCTGAGAAAGATCAAACTTGGACCTGGGGACCTGAACAACAAACACGATTTGAAACTTTAAAAGAGAAGCTCACATATGCTCCTGTCTTACGCCAGCCTGACTCTTCCGAGGAATTTGAGCTTCACACTGACGCCTCTAGCATCGCACTAGGAACCTGTTTCATGCAAAGAGATGACCACCAGACACTGCATGCAGTTGCTTATTTCAGCAGAAAGCTCCGGGATGCAGAGACTCGCTATCCAGCTATTTACTTGGAGGCCTGGCTGTTGTGGAAGGAGTCCGAACTTTTGATTCGAATCTGTATGGAAGGGGCTTCACAGTGTAAAACCGACCACCGACCCTTGGTATATGTGTTCAGCAGAAAACTAAGTCTCCAAGAATGACGAGGTTTGCCCATGACTTGTCTTTTTTACGATTTTAAAAATAACGATACAAAGAGGGTCCCACGAATAAAGTCCCAGATTTACTGTCCAGACAAAGTTGCAAAGCTGACAATCACAGAGCTCTCACCTGAAAACCTGCAGAAGAACAGAAAGCAGATCCTCAGCTTGCAGAGATTTACATCTATCTGCAAGGGGAAATGTACCAACAAAGAAACTTCCTCTTCCTCTTGCTGATTTTGACTGAAGGAAGGTGTTCTCTATCGGTTTGAAGCACTACCAGATCGATTACTTACCATAGTGGTTCCCGTCACTCCCCCGAAACTCGGCATTAAAAGCATCGCACCTGCCTCCACTAGCCTCCCATCCAGGTATCCATCGAACATTTCAAAATGCAAGATCAATGTTCTACTGGCCAAAAGTGCTGAAAGATGTAAGACATTATTAGAGTGTTGTGAAATTTGCCAAAAATCTAAGGTGACAGGCAGGGAAATTCCTATGGCTGACACACCTTTGGCCCAGATTTCCACGGAACGAGTATCAATGGACATTATGGACTTTGGGCCCAGCATTCCCGTCCGCCCCCGGGCATTATCCATCATAGACCACATTCACGGTATTGCAGATCATACCGCTGAGGAGAATTACTGCCGCCACTGTCCACCCAGCCTTTCTGGACCAAATTGGATAACCCTCTTTGGCCCTCCTAGGGTTATCCAGGGCCGACCAAAGGAGTCCAGTTTGTAAGTAACATGTTCCAGGAACCCCTAAATTAATACACGCCCCGAACCACTACACCATTCGCTACCATCCTCAAGCAAATGGAATGATTTAGCGTACAAATCGTGGGGGTGAAGTCTGCTCTTACCACATTAGTGAAAATGTCGCCCACGAACCTGGCACCCAAATTTTTTTCCTGAGTTTCGGCTGCAGATCAATTCGGCTATTACCGGACGACTGGGGAGCAAACCCCTGTATTGCTAACAGGCCGCCATGCTAACTTCCAGATTGGTCTCACCAAAGAAGCCGTGTTTGATGAAACCTAAATTTGCAAGCACGTTTGCAAGAGGCCCGCCAAGCAGCCCGTGAAAGCCTCAAAGGAGGCACGTCAAGTCTATGGAAAGCAGTACACAAAGGAAAGAAGTGGAATTCCAGCCGACTGAAGGTGCATTGGGGTGGTACTTGAGCACAGGCACAAGATGGGCGGTTACTCCTCTCACTAGGAAATGGAGAGGTCCTGCAGGATTACGAGACGAATAGGTCCGGTTGCTTTGAGATTGAAGACCTCGAAACAGAAGTCCAGTTAAAAGCCCACCTGAATCACTGAAGGCTTATCATCCACCGGCAGAACTGTCATATGGCACGAGTGATAGTGATGGAGAAGAGGATGAAGATAGAGATGATCCGAACCCGACAAACCCAGTGACCCTTGGGTTGCTGTGCTGACCTCCCCTGGTGATGGAGCCAGGGTTTGATGCCGATAGGCGTGACTGCCGAGACACGCGACCCCCAAGAAAACCCCTACCCAGATGAGCAGATGATGCACACTAACTCTTTTTTATTGTTTGTATTGTCTATGATTTAATGTGCAAGACCGTTCAGCTGTCTGCACTATGTTAGTCTATTGAGGGAAGTAACGGGGCTCAGGCCAACCTTTTTTTCTGTTTCAGGTTGTCTCCGCTTTCTGCTTCGACCCATGGTTATGGGAGGATTGTGGAGGTTTTCAAACCTCGCCTCAGAGAGACACAGCAGAATCCAGATGGGGTGTCCAGATCTCCTTTTATTTTTTTTAGCGTTTACCCCCGCTCACTTTTAGTTAAGTTTCCTTTATTTTACCTCATTTTCTAAGTCGAGTGTATCACGTTTTCTGTGTTTTTTTTTCGTTCTCTTAAGTAATGATTGATGTCTTTTATTGTTTTAGTTCTTAAAGGTGCCTCCGTACTATTTTATTTACTGTTTTTAATAATTTTGATCGTCATTTTTATTATTTTTTATAAATTAAGATTATTTTTCGTATTCCTATTTTAGCTTTTTATTCGTTTATAGACGAGCCTGACGGGGTTTGTCCTTTTTATATTGTAAACTTGTCTTTTTATTGTATGTATTTTTATGATTTTACCATATAATGTTTTTATTCATGTTTTTCGGTACTGACATCGTCTTTTAGCTTTTTAACGATGTCAATGACGTCAGTATTTTTTAATAAACTTTATTTTTCAATTGTTTTAATTATTTGTCTTTGCCTTTTAACTTTTTTAATCATTCTCGTTTAACTTTGTACATACCATGTATTTTTCATATTTTAATTATGTTTATTTGAATTTTGTGAAAAATGAAGGCAGTGACGTCACCAATGTCACGTGACGGGCCGTGTATAAATACGGAACCGTGGAACAATAAAAGAGAGATCTATCTGAAACGTGTTTGTGTCACCCCCTCTGGATTTACTTCAGCCTGAGACGTCAGCAGAACAAAGGTTGTACTGAGCAGACTTCCGTTACTTGCCTAGGTCTTTGCTGGACGTTGTCTTTTATGTTTTGTTTATTATGTTTTTCATTGTTTAAGTACTTAGATGTATTTTACGCCGAAACCCTTCAGGGTTCGGCTCTTCCCACTTCGTTTCTTTTAAAACCTTCAGTCCCCTTTTAAGTCTAGTTTGTCATATTTTTTATTTTTTTAAGTTACGTAACTTTCTTTTTTTTTATCCCCGTATTTTAGTAAATTAACGTAATTTTAGTATGTGTCTTGTTTTACATTTTTGCCTTAAGCAGTTTTATCATTTCATATTTTTAAGTTCTTTTATTTGTCATGTTTTAAAATGATAGCTGAGCCACAAGGACTTCGGATCATATTTCTCCGCTCAGGGTACATTTCAAGCCTGCGTAGGATCCTGGGGCACTGCCCGCTACCATTTTACAGGCCCAGGATCGTATCAAGTTTTTCAGGGAGTGAAAAGGGACCCTTATTTGGCGTCCCTAAGCCGTTTCTCGCTCACGAGAGGCTTCAGCTCGCTTCATGAGGCTGGGGTTTTTAAAATCGGGCTCCTCGTTACGGACCAACAACCATCCTTACAATATATATATTTTATATATATATATATAAATATATATATAAATAAATAAATAATATATAAAAATATATATATATATAATAATATCATATTTATATGTATATATAGTATATATATATTTGCATAGTATGCCCTAGAGAAATTTATTTTATATAATATAAATATATAGAGATATATATAAATATATATACTATATATAATATGTGGTTTTTGATTATGCATTATATATTAATTTTATATATTAAAATAAAATATAGTATTATATTATTATATATGTATAATATATATATATAATTTTATATGGATTTTTTTTTTAAAAAAAAATATACATATATTATTATATATTATATAAAATAATACTAATATTAATATATATATTCTATATAGATTATATATATATATATATATATATATCTATATTATATATATATATATATATAGATTAATATATATAATATATATATATATATAGATTACCTATATACTATATATATATATATATAATATATAAGATCTATTATATATATACTATATATATATTATATATATATATAGATATATATATATATATATATATATATAATAGATATATATATATTATAGTATAGAATATATATATATATAGATATATATATATCTATATTTTGCATATATCCACAATATATAATATATATATATATATGTAATTATATATATATAGGTATAGTATTATATGCATAAATAGTTTATAGATCTAGATAATAGATAGATTATACTGTATTACCTATATATGCATATATCTGTAGTATTAATATATTCTAATATATTATATATTATATATATATATATATATATAGTATACTAATTATATTATATATAATATTGTATATATAATATATATAATATAATATTATAGATATATAATATATAAATATTAGTATATATACATTATATATATATTATTATATATATCTTATATATATGATATGATATATTTATGCACTCACACGCCCACACCACACACCTCTGATATTATATATATTATATATACTATCTATCTATATAATTATATATTTATCTGCTATATATATATATGTATATCTTACATAATATCTGTATATATTACATCTGCCTTCTGTGTAATCATATGTATATCGTATCTATATATATGTATTATCTATATATATTATAATAATAGTATATATCCATATCCCTATACATATACATATCTATATATATATATAATATATCTATATATATAATATATATGTTACTACATATATATATATAATATATATATATGTTATATATATATATATATATCTAAATATCTATTAGATTATATAGATGTAATATATATATATATTAATGCATATATATGAAATCTCTATATACATATATATACATATAAATATGTAGCCCGTATATAAATATATAAATATATATAGTCCTTTATATATATATAGTTTTAGTATATATATATAGAGATATATATATATAGATATATATATTATTGTAGAGGATGGTTGTTGGTCCGTAACGAGGAGCCCCGACTTAACCCCACCTCATGAAGCGAGCTGAAGCCTCTCGTGAAGCGAGAACGGCTTAGCGGACGCAATAAGTTCCCGTTCACTCCCCCTGAACACGTGATACAGATCCTGGGCTGTAAAATGGTAGCGGGCAGTGACCCAGGATCCTACGCAGGCTTGAATGACCCTGAGCGGAGAAATATGAGTCCTAAAGTCCTTGTGCTCAGCCTATCATTTAAAACATGACAATAAAAGAACTTAAAGATACGGAATGATAAAACTGCTTAGCATAAAATGTAAAACAAGAACACTATACTAAAATTCACGTTTAATTTACTAAATACAGGATAAGAAAAAAGAGTTACGGTAACTTAAAAAATAATAAATTTGACTACTAGCTTAAAAGGGGACTGAAGGTTTAAAGAAACGACGAGTGGGAATAAGCCGAATCTGAAGGGCTTCGGCGTAAATAACATCTAAGTAATTAAACAATGAATCATATGCAAACAAAACATAAAAGACAACGTCCAGCAATGACCTAGGCAAAGTAACGGGAAGTACTGCTCAGTCCACCCTTTGTTCTGCTGACGTCTCACTGAAGTAAATCCGAGGGGGTGACACAAACACATTTTTCAGATAGATCTCTCTTTTATTGTTCCACGGTTCTGTATTTATACCGGACGTCACGTGACATTGGTGACGTCACTGCCTTCAATTTTCACAAATTCAATATAACACATAATTAAAAATATAAAAATCCATGGTATGTACAAGTTTAACGAGAATGATAAAAAGTTAAAAGGCTAAGACAAATACTTAAAACATTGAAAAAATAACTTATTAAAAATACTGACGTCATTGACCTCGTTAAAAAGCTAAAGACGATGTCAGAACGTAAAACAGATAAACAGTTATAACCTAGCCCTACGCCGGCGCCAATCTTCCGATCCATTGTTAAAATCCTAAAAATACATACAATAAAAAGACAGTTTACAATATAACAAGGACAAACCCCGTCATGCTCGTCTATAATCGAAGAAAAAGCTAAAATAGGAATACGAAAAATAAATCTTATTTTGATAAAATAACTAAATGACGATCAAAATTTATTACAAACAGTAAATAAAAGTACGCGGAGGCAAACCTTTAAGAACAAAACAAAAGAGACACCAATCATTACTTAAAGAGACGAAATAAAACACAGAAACGTATACACTCGACTTAAGAAAAATGAGGTAAATAAAGGGACACTTAACTACAAGTGAGCGGGTAAACGCTAATAAAAAAAAGGAGATCTGGACACCCCATCTGGATTCTGCTGTGTCCCTCTCTGAGGCGATGTTTGAAGAGACCTCCAAATCCTCCCATAACATGGTCGAGCAGAAGCGGAGACAACCTGGAAACAAGAAGAAAGGGTTGGCCTGAGCCCGTTACTTGCCTCATCGACTAACTAGTGCACTGACAGCTGAACGTGTCCTGCACATTAATCATAACCAATACCAACAATACAAAAAGAGTTTAGTGCTGCATCATCCTGCTCATGCTGGGTACGGGTTTCTGAGTCGCGTTCCTCGGCAGTCCACGCCTTATCGGCATCAAAACCCTGGCCTCCATCACCCGAGGATGTCCAGCACAGCAACCCAAGTGTCATCTGGTTTGTCGGGTTCGGATATCTCTATCTTCATCCTCTTCTCCATCACTGTCCACTCGTGGCCATATTGCACAGTTCTGCGGTGGATGATAAGCCTTCAGTGATTCATGGGGTTGGGCTTTTAACTGGAACTTTCTTTGTTTCGAGGTCTTCAATCTCAAAAGCTACCCGGACCTAGTCCTCTCGTAATCCTGGCAAGGACCTCTCCATTTCCTAGTGAGGAGGATGTTTAGACCGCCCATCTTGTGCCTGTGCTCAAAGTACCACACCAATGCACCTTCATTCGGCTGGAATTCCACCTTCTTCCTTTGGTCGTACTGCTTTCATAGACTTGACGTGCCTCTTATCAGGCTTTCACAGCTGCTTGGCGGGCCTCTTGGCAATAACGTGTCGTGCAAATTTAGGTTTTCATCAAACCGGCTTCTATTGGTGAGGACCAATCTGTAAGTTGGCATGGGCGGCCTTTTAGCATATACAGGGTTGCTCTCCTATCGTCCGGTGAATAGCCGATTGATCTGCAGCGTAACTCAGGACAAATTGGTCCAGGTTCGTGGTGCTCATTCACTAATGTGGTAAGACAGCAGATTCCCACACGAAAAAAAAAAATTTGTACGCTCAATTCATTCCATTTGCTTGAGATGGTAGCGAATGGTGTATGTGGTTTCGTGGCTGTATTAATTAGTGAGTTCCTGGACATGTTACTTACAAACTGGACTCCATTGTCGTCTGGATAACCCTGGAGGGCCAAAGGAGGGTTTATTCAATGTCCGAAAGGCTCGTTGGACAGTGGCGGCAGTAATTCTCCCTCACCGGTATGATCTGCAAATTACCGGTGAATGCTGGTCTATGAGTATAATGCCCAGCGACTGAATGCTAGGCCCAAAGTCCTAATGTCCATTGATACTCGTTCCAGTGGAAATCTAGCCAAGGTGTGTCGCCATAGGAACTTCCTGCCTGTCACTCTAGATTGTTGGCAAATTTCACAACACTCTACATTAATGTCTTACATCTTTCAGCACGTTTGGCCAGTAGAACATTGATCTTGCTTTTGAAATGTTTCGATTGATACCTGGATGGGAGGCTAGTGGGAGGCAGTTGCGATGGCTTTTAATCGGTTTCGGAGGGATGGAACCACTATTTGGTAAGTAATCCGATCTGGTAGGCCTTCAACCGATAGAGAACACCTTCCCTTCGCTCAAAATCAGCAAGAGGAAGAGGAAGTTTCTTTGTTGGTAACATTCCCCCTTGCAGATAGATGTAAGCTCTGCAATCACACCCGCTGAGTATCTGCTTTCTGTTCTTCTGCTATGTTTTCAGGTGAGAGCTCTGTGATTGTCAGCTTTGCAAACTTGTCCTTGACAGTAAATCTGGCTTTATTCCGTGGGATCCCTATTTGTATCGTATTTTAAAACGTAAAAAGACAATCCTGGGCAACCTCGTCATTCTTGGAGACTTGTTATCCTGCTTGAAACATATACCAAGGTCGGTGGTCGGTGTACACTGTGAAGCGCCTTCCATACAGATTCGAATCCAAAGTTCGGACTCTTCCACACAGCCAGGGCCTCCAATCCATAGCTGGATAGCGAGTCTCTGCCTCCCGGAGACTTCCTTCTAAAATATCACTTCTGGGTGTATGGTCGTCATCCCTTTTGCATGAGCAAAGCTCTAATGCGATGCTAGAGGCATAGTGGTGAAGCTCAATTCTTTTGAGAAGTCCTGGCTGGCGATAACGACAGGAGCCATATAGCTTATCTTTCAAAGTTTTCCAAATGCTCGCTTGTTGTTCATGGTCCCATCCAAGTTGATCTTGCTTCAGCACGATGATTGAGATGCTAGGGTCGCATATCCAGGAACATGCTTTCCTGAAGATTCCTGTTGCTCTAGGAAACGATCGAACTCTCTAACTGTTTCGGGTGGGGTGTGTAGAGATAGCCACACCTTATCTCTGTTTGGGAGACTCCATCAGTGAAATCGTAAAGCCGCGGAAGTCTATGGTTGGTCGCACAACTGACACTTCTCCATGTTCAGCTTTAGGCCAGCATGAGAGCACTGTAAAGTCTCATCCAAGGTGTGGAGGTTGCTGGCAAGCTGTGGCTGTAATGATGACGTCATCTAGGTAGGCTAGGGTGTGACGTCCAGTACTGATGATAGGACAACAATCATTGTTCTCTGGAATTGGTTGAGCTGTCGATAACCCTAAAGGAAGACGGCAGAACTGGAAGAGTCGGTAGCCACTGAAAATGCCGCTCTTTGGCCGGTCGGATTTTCTTACCCTTCCACACTCCCTACGCAGCACGAGCATCTAGTGGGTAAGATGTTTCTTTGGTCCCAGTTTTTTCATCGATGATTTTTCGTTGTAAGTGGCAGAGATATGTATCTCCCTTTGTCACTGCATTCAAGCCACTGTAAGGCAACACAGACCTGCGACCTCCGCCCTTCTTCTTCCACTAGCCAACCTAGCTCATCGCAGGGTGATGTTTACTCCTAATGGACCCTGTCGAAGCATGGAGTCCATTGCTCTCGAAAGAACTGCCGGGGTGGAGTGAGGTCAATCTCCATTGTCGATACAACGGCTTTGCTTCCTCCTGTATCTATTTGATTGCTTAATCCCAGGACAAACCTAGCGCTTTCCTCACCACCATCAAAGAGCCCCTTGTAACGACAAAGCAGTTCGTCAGCTTATGGCGTTTGGGGGTCTTAAGTGGCCTAGATCTGGCTTTGGGTGATCATTCTGACATGCATCATGCTCCAGGAGTTCGGCGGCTTCGCAGGTGGCAATGGCAATGGTGGCTGGTAGCTGGCGTGTTCAACCTCCAACTCATCATCATTATAACCGAAAGTCCTCCACGCCTTTGTCGATCAAGCCATCCTCTTCCCACCAAGTCGATACTGTCACTCATTTCAAGGGAATCAGACTCGACAGGACATAGTTGGCCTGGCGACGACTTCCTCAGCATTTCGGGCAGTGTGAGATGGGTCATTGCTGTAGGATGGCTTCTACCTGCTCAGCTGTTCCAATGCGGTGTTGCCTTGTGGAGAACCATCTGTTTTGGGCATTGTGTTCACCACCCAACGGGCGCATACGCGAATAAGTGTGGTGTCCTGAGAAACTGGGTCTGTCGGAGCCGACGAATCCTTTACTTTGGTGACAGCATGGTTAGGCGAATCCTTTTTGGCACTTGTCGGAATTAAAGACATCACCATCTGTTTTTGGCCCACTCCGCTAAGAGACGCTTCTACAAAGCAGCCCACTGTGAGCCTTCAATATTTGCACGGTGTTACAGATGCACTGCTGCAACTGCCGGGGAATCTTGTTAGACTCTGGTGAATCTTCACTGGCAACTTCTGTGGGTGACGAATGGTTTGATCAGCAACTCTTGAGAGACTCTGATCAGTGTAGACAACTGAGAACGTGTGTCCTGCAGGAGTACGATGGTGGCATTCCCAGTTTAAGGCTTCAGAGGAGAAAGTAAAGTCCAACCGCCTGAGGAATCCTCCCAATAAGAATGTCACCTGGGAATTGAAACGTTCAACCACACTGGCCTGATGACGATGGTGGAATCATCAGCCATGTGAAACTGAAGTGACACTTCAGCAGACAAATGAAGTGGGTCCCCTTTTCTCCTCGGAGAATCTTGTTGGAGGGTTTGTGCTGAAGCTTTGCAAGACGTGATCATAGCTTGGCGCTCGGCTTTATCATGTGTCCTCAAGATCCAGTGGTCAAGAAAGCACAGGGGGTGGGTAGGGGGGTTGTTTGCCGTTAATATTAGTCCCACGAGGCCCGTCCCTCACCTGGGGGAACTCAACATGCTACCTGTGGGGTTTACGGTTTCTGTCTGTGTACAGGTCGAAGTTATTGCCCCCCTTCTTTAACATCTGCCATCTGACCGGAGCTGCTTGCTGGCCGTCGGAAAGGACATTGTCTGGCCATGTGCCCAGATCTCCGGCAACGGTAACAGATGAGGTCTCTGATAGTATGGGGTCTGTTCCGGGCGGAAGCCGCAGTAAAACTTGCTCGGCACTCTGGATGTTGTGGGTGGGTTGTTCCATGAAGCTACCACCAGGACATGGGATCGACAGTTGCTGGGGGGGACTGGCTCTTCACTCTGTTCGCCCCACCTGGCAGCTATAGGGCAAGCGTACAGTCCAGGGCTCTTGGTGGGCGATCAGGATAACGCGGTGGTCACGGTCCGCTAGGCACTCATTTGGGGACTGGTGTTGTGTACTGACTCATGCCTGATCCCATTCCGGAGTTCATATCCTCTGGCTGCTTCTGGCAAGCTGCATGGTTGTCAATCAACTTTGAGAGCCATAGGGTCCCTCATCAGGTTGGTATACAAGAGAAACCCGACGAACAAGCTCGTAGGGATCACCTTGGCTTCTCGATGTCACGATACCCTTGGTAAACTGCCCGTCCAACTGGAGATAAAAATCCATGGTGCCTGCACTGGAAGTCATCCTATTCTCGTAGAGCACCTTTATACAAAATCAGCAGACTGGTAGGTTCCCCTAAACTTGGTGCCTAGAGAGGCCTAAACGTCTCCAGTCTCGGATGTATCGAACAGGGGAGTTTATAATACGCTCTGCTGGACCTCGAAAGTTTGCTCGTGGCAGCCTGAATGTAAGTCCTCGTCAGTACGTGCGTTTCACTAGGTTTTCGGAATGGAGCGCAATCCAGCTTCCACTTCCTGGTTCCTTTTCAGCGCTGAGATGCTGAAGTGTCTCCTTTAAAACTGGGGGGGACAAACCCGGGAAAATTTTTTTTTGTTCCCTGGCTTCACATAGACACAGCTGAAGTATGGTCCTTGAGATGTGGAATGGCTATTCAGAGGCCCTGCTGCTTGTGCTGTTAGTTTGCTGTGGCACCCTGAGACAATCTAGAACTACGTGGCTGGGTCTGGAGGACGAATCAGATCTGGCCCTGAATATAACTCCGGAGTTGTCAGAGAGGTGGAGATGGCTTTTCTGGTGCTGCAAACACGTCTCTATGTTTTGATTCCTCTCTCGTTCGAGTTCAAACTCCTTTTCAGCTATTTGCCGTCGTAAATTTTCTATTTCCTTTATCGCGACACTTAGCAGGAGGCTCCTGGGCTAAGAACTTCGACCCTCATCTGTCTGCCGAGGACGAGACACAGCTTCTTCCTGACGAGCAAGCCTGTGTAAATTTGCTGCGGTCTCGTGCCTTTATATTTCTCCAAGCTCAGTAGACAAGGCCTCGAATCTTGTCAAGGATTTGGGCTACACGGTACCTCTCCCTCCATGGCTTCTCACAGCTTCCTGTACTTCCGATTTGAGCCGCCCACGACTATAGGGCGCTGATCGACAGAGATAGACAAGCCTGTTACCGGAGAACGGTCACGGGAACTAGGGTGGCTGGAAGATCGTAAATTCCTACGATTCCCGTGTTCTTGCCTTTGGGCATTCTGTATACAATGCGCTGCCAACACAATCAAGAACACCTAGCACTGTTCACAAAACTTTTGCAATGTTGTGTAACCACCTAATACGTTTAAATGCTCACTGCACTGATAAAAAAATACACTGTTTAAAACACTTTTCAATGTTCATAGACTCATACTATTCACAAACCCGTTTACTGCATTTTCTTTTCAATGTCCTTGCACCTTTAACTCATCACTTACCACTTTAAAAAAATCACTGCACTAGTAGATGACATTACACTTTTAACAAAGTCACTGCACTTTCACAAAGGACACTGCACTGCACAAAAATCACTTACACAAGTCACTGTATGATCCAGGGAACTGCGAATGAGATTATAGAACAAAAAGAAGGCATACAGTGTCCCTAAAACTAACGAGAGCCACTAAACAAGCCTAGCTGGGCGAGGGGTATTTAGACACATAAATCTAACCTGCAAGAGAAGAAATTATGCTGTAAGAAAAGGCCACGCTCTTGAAAACTACACATTTATGATATCACTGAAAAAAAAAGAAAGGACACAGAATACATAAAAGTGGCTCTCCTAAGACTCCCGCAGGAGGTACAATGTTCGTGCATGATATAGCTGACAGGAGTAACTGAATGTGCCGGACGTTCTCAGCCTACAAGGAACTTCGAAATTTTCTCCTGATCGACGCTCATTAAAGGTACATCCCACCGCTGCCACCAAATTGTAAGGATGGTTGTTGGTCCGTAACGAGGAGCCCGACTTTAACCCCAGCCTCATGAAGCGAGCTGAAGCCTCTCGTGAAGCGAGAACGGCTTAGGGACGCAAATAAGGGTTCCCGTCACTCCCCTGAACAACTTGATACAGATCCTGGGCCTGTAAAATGGTAGCGGGCAGTGACCCAGGATCCTACGCAGGCTTGAACATGTACCCTGAGCGGAGAAATATGATCCGAAGTCCTTGTGGCTCAGCCTATCATTTAAAAAACATGACAAATAAAAGAACTTAAAAGATACTGAAATGATAAACTGCTTAAGGCATAAAATGTAAAACAAGAACACCATACTAAAATTACGTTAATTACTAAAATACAGGATAAGAAAAGAAAGTTACGGTAACTTAAAAAATAATAAAAATATTGACTACTAGACTTAAAAGGGGACTGAAGGTTTAAAAGAAACGAAGTGGGAAGAGCCGAATCTCGGCGTAAAATACATCTAAAGCACTTAAAACAATGAAAAACATAATAAAACAAACACATAAAGACAACGTCCAGCAAATGACCTAGGCAAGTAACGGGAAGTTGCTCAGGACAACCTTTGTTCTGCTGACGTCTCAGGCTGAAGTAAATCCAGAGGGGGTGACACAAACACAGTTTCAGATAGATCTCTCTTTTATTGTTCCACGGTTCCGTATTTATACACGGACGTCACGTGACATTGGTGACGTCACTGCCTTCATTTTACAAAATTCAATATAAACATATTAAAATATGAAAATACATGGTATGTACAAATTAAACGAGAATGATAAAAAAAGTTAAAAGGCTAAGACAAAAAATTAAAACCAAATTTAAAATAAAGCTTATTAAAAAATACCTTGACTCCATGAATGTTCAAAAAGTAAAAAAAACC